>NC_057807.1:252212966-252233116 GCF_018294505.1 Triticum aestivum
TATTTTTAGTAAATGTTTAGTTAAACTAGTTGAATTAATATATATATAGAACTAGTTTATTTTTAGTAAATGCTTTAAACTAATTGAATTAATATAACTAGTTTATTTTAGTAAATGCTTAGTTGAATTAATAGAAGTAGTTGAATTAATTGAATTAGTAAGTGATTAATATTTCGCCTAATATGAACATAGAAAATGTTGTCTAACGACGGAAAAAATTTCATTATGTGCGAATACTGTGAAGACCAGCGCGGCCAGTGCGACAGAAATTTCCTTGTTGATGGTAGGCGATTCAGCATCAAGCTGGATGAGACTTTCGAATTCGATACAGTAAGTCACAACGACAAAGTCTGTTTTCGTAATTAAGCATGACTTATATATGCTTCATTTGCCTGACTTATAATTTTTAATTTTCACTATTCTACTAGCGCATCCCGTGCCATACAAGAATTTTTGTCTTGGATAAGATAGGTTTCAAAGATATGAAAACTATGGAGGTAAAGAGAGCTTACCTGAAAACTGAGCATGATGGTTATACTTTCAACGTCAAAGTATACAATACACACACGTACACATATTTTGAATGCAAAACTTGGCAAGCACTATGCAAGGCTTATGCATTTGAGCCTGGTATGGTTATCACCTTTGATATTCGTCCGGAAGATGATATTGAAGGTAATAGAGACATATGGGTCGATGTGCAGACGCCTCCAGTTCTACCATTATGTGAGTTCTTCTCAACTATATATTTGTCTTGGATATTGCTTATTCAAAAATAACTGATAACTAATTTCTATTGACAGCTTATCTCCATTGAACCAAACATGTCCGGCGCTTGGTAGACAGGACCTACTACTGTCCCGGAGCTGAACTAAACTGCGAGGAGATAAGTCATTATGTTTCATGGCTTGAGGATCTTCATACTGTCAAGACAAATTTTCTTCCTGCACTTAGAAATGTTAGTACTCAAAATGTGCGACCAATAGTGATGGTATTGAACTACGGTCACATCTATTTAGGAATGATGGTAAGATATTTACTATTTGTCCTCAGTGCATATTTTGCATATATAATTTTTTTGCTAAACTTTCATTGCTAAGTATATTAATTAAGTACTATACAATGTTCTTCAACAGGGACTCCCAATGACAGTTGTGCCTCAGGGGATCGAGACTAAAGATCAGATGTCAATTGTTAGCTTACGGCCAAGATATCCTGCATTGCACATGAATGCATTCAGGATTTCTAGAAGCGATGAATGCTTAATAGTGAAAGATTGGAGGAAAATTGTTAATGATCGCAGAAAAGTACTAGGGGGCAGCAATGAGAAGCGCAGCCCACGATTAGGAGACAGGTTCATCGGCATGCTCCAGTATGATCAATCAGGAGAGCTATACATGTTCTATGCTATTTTACCAGAGAGAGTAGCTAGCAGGAGTGATTTAGCTAGTTCTTCATGCTGCTCTTAACTAGTACTTGTCCTTTCATGTCCGTGTTCTTCGTTCTGAACTTAAGTGATTTGCTTTTGTGGTGTTATATATATGAACGCTTATAATATCATGACAATCATGTTGAACTCGATCGATAATATTTTTGCTTCTGGTACAAGTGAATGTTTCTTCTTTAAGCTAGTAGTGCCGGTGGTGATTAGATAACTAGTTAATTATTATATCATTTAATGAAAGAAACCGTAGATTAGTTTCAGCTGGATGAATCCTACCTAGCTAAGTGATCAAGTATATGCCATATCCGTATATATTATATAGTTGATCAAGTATAATATGGATATGGCATATACTCTAGCTAGCTAGCTAGCTATATATAGAGATATCCAATAATGCATCCAGTCAAAACTAATCCGTGGTACTTTCACCTAATGATTTAACAACTCATTATAATGTAAAACAATCACTAAATTAAATTGAAAACACAAAATTAAAGAAAATTTTAAAAAACACCCAAACATTTAGTACCGGTTGGTGTTACCAACCGGTACTAATGCCCTCCACGCACACGGGCTTCGCTCGTGCCACGTGGTGGCACTTTAGCGCTGGTTCATGACGAACCGGTACTAAAGGCCGGGGACCTTTAGTCCCCACTCTTTAGTGCCGGTTGGCGAACCGGCACTAAAGCCCGTTACGAACCGGCACTAAAGGCCGGTTCTGCACTAGTGGAAGTAGCGAGCTTGCAACACTTGTGCGCAAAGAGAATCCGGGAATTGAACAAGTCTCCAGATTTGTCTAGATAGCATTGCAATGTTAAATCCATGCATATCACAGAAACCGAGGCCTCCATGTGCCTTGGACTTAGTAAGTTTCTTCCAACTAATCCAGTGTGTAGTGTGCTCATTATCCTGCTGGCTCCACCAATAATTTCCCACCAGCGCACTGAGCTCTTCACAAAGTCAAGTAAAAGCAGGACATTACGAACGTAGGGATGGCTTGAGCTACGGTTGTGACAAGGGTTTCCTTCCCTGGTTTAGCGATCAGTCTCTCCTTCCACTCATACACCCTTCCAGCCATGGCCCCCTTCACAAAGGCGAATGCTTTCCTTCTCGATTTACCCACATGCACTGGCAGCCCAAGATACTTTTGATTTGAAGATTCACTTTGGATTTGTAGAGCGTCCTTTACAACAACTTTCACATCTTCTTTGGTATTGGGGCTAAACATAACTGCTGATTTTTCCACTTTAATGCATTGCCCCGAGCAATCCTCGTACAGATCCAATATTTGACGCAAAGTAACTGCTTCCTCCTGCCTGGCCCTCATTAGCAGAACTGAATTATCTGCAAAGAGCAGATGCGCGATCACCAGCGCATTTTGACGGATCTTGACCCCGCTGATCCTCCTGGACTCCTCAGCCTCATGTAGAAGAGCAGATAGCCCTTCAGCACAAATTACAAAGAGATAAGGTGATGTCGGGTCCCCTTGGCGTAGACCGCGTGAAGGAGTAAACTGTTGGGTTAGTTCTCCATTTACTTTTATCTGGTAACGAACAGATGAAACACAGTGCATGACAGGATCAACCCATCGCGACCCAAACCCAAGTTTATTCAACATGGCTCTTAGAAAGTCCCATTCCACCCTGTCATATGCCTTGCTCATGTCCGCTTTTACCGCTGCAATTCCTTCCTTCCCTTTTTTCTTGTTAAGTAAGTGATGTGACACCTCATAAGCTACTAGGACATTGTCAGTGATGAGCCTTCCGGGGACGAATGCACTTTGGTTAAGGGAGATGATTTCCGGCAACACTAACTTCAAACGGTTTGTGATAACCTTGGAGACTAGTTTATAGATCACGTTGCATAGACTAATCGGCCGGAGATCCTTGATCCTGCTAGGGTTCTTCACTTTTGGGATTAACACCACTACAATATCATTCCAACCCTCAGGTATAGCCCCTCTATTGAGCACCGCGAGCACCTTATCAACAACTTTGTCTCCCATAAAATGCCAATGTTTCTTATAGACAATTGAGGGCATGCCATCCGGACCCGGAGCTTTAAGATCTCCAATATGATCAAGCGCCGCCTTGATTTCCTCTCTGGTAACCTCCGCTTCCAGCATAGCTCGCATTTGCTCAGTCACCCGAGGCTGAACCTTACTAATGAGATCAGCCAACCGACGCCCTCCTGTAGAGGTGAGGAGGTCCTGAAAATAAGAACAAATGTAAGTATTAAGTTCCTTCCCTTCCTTCACTTCTACTCCATCTTCCTTCATCAACTTCTTAATTCTGTTCGCTTTCCTCTTAGTTGAAGCTACTGCCATAAAGTATTTGGTACTCTTGTTGCCATCACGCAGCCAGGAAATATGCGAGTGTTGCTTTGCTTTGGTATTCTTCTTAGTTTCCAGCTCCTCCACCACACATCGAAGCCTAGCTTCCTCCCTAATCTTCTCTTCAGACACCAGCGCCCGCATACAAGACTCCAAGGCGGTACATGCTTTTTCAATCGGCCCTCTAGCTCGCCAACCACCTCCTTCCCCCAGCGCTTCATTCTCCCTACCACACTCCGAAGGGCAATAGCAACATCTCCTCTTCCCTCCAGGCATCCCTCCTCCCAAGCTCCTTGTACTTCACACTACAGCCTTCCTCCCGTAGCCACCACGCCTCAAAACGGAATCCCCTATCCCCTCCTCCTCCTCCTCTTATGTTTCCTCCATCTGTAGACACGATAACTGGTCTATGATCAGAGTGACGAGGGTTCCCATTGAGAACTATGAAGTCAGGAAACCGCTGACACCACATAGCATTGGCAATAGCTTGATCAAGGCGTTCACATATGTATGTCTGCAATTCTTTACTGTGATTCCTCCAAGTGAACTTGTCACCCTCGTACCCTAGGTCGCACAGATCACAAACTTGCAAGGCCTCCCTAAAATTGTCCATTAACCGTTGTGCCATGTCTGCTCCATCGATCTTTTTGTCCCCAGATAGGATCTCGTTGAAGTCACCCAAACAAAGCCAGGGCCTGCCCTATTGGTGCTGCTGGCCAAGAAGCCGCAATATTCTCCAAGTCTCCGTCTTCCGTTCTGCTTCGGATTCGCCATATATCCCAGTAAACCGCCACACTCTCCCATCCTCCTCAGTAACATCTACATCAACATGTCTCCTCCCGTATGACCTCAGAGACACATCCACCCCTCTCCTCCAAAACAATGCAACTCCTCTGCTCCGACCCACCGGGTTCCACGCGGTCATGTGTGCAAGACCCAGCATCCACCGAAACTTATCTAGCTCTCTCTCTCTCTCTCTAACAACTTCGTCTCCGCCAGAAAGAGAACATCAGGCTCCTCCATCCTCCCCAAGTCGAGGAGACAACGAACTGCCAGGCTGTTCCCGAGCCCCCGGCAGTTCCATCCGACGAGTTTCATTGATCCGGCCGGGGCTGCTCTGGCAGCCCGGCCGATATGACATTTGTAACCCCCACCTCCTGGACATTTGGCACCACTACTGCATCAGTAGCCACCTCCACCGGCTTACCCTACTTTCCTAGCTACTCTACTTCCTCCTCGTCCACTCTTCCATGCTTCTGACCTAACACTTCCTCCCATGCCTCCCTTGCCTTCTCATCCTCCACACCATCTCTATCCCTCCCTTTCTTTCTGTAGCGTCTTCTTCCTGAGTGTTTGCTGGTATTCGTGCCCTCCCCAGCGACATCACCCTTTCCTTTGTGGTCTACTCTGTCATCCTGATCCTTCTTGCCCAACATGGCTTGAGCAACAATTGAGCCACTCTCTTTTAGTACAGGCCCGACAGTGGCATTAGCGATCCCAGCACTCAACACAAGTTTCTTGGGCATGCCTGATCTCCTGGATGGGGCATCAATCTTTATAGCTGGGCTCGTAACCTCTTCTCCTTTATCATTCCCTTCCGCCCTCCTTTGATCAGACCGGGAGTCACTTTTCCTCCATGACAAACTGTCGCTTCCATTGCTAGATCGCCCACTTGATCGGCTAAATCCATAATCCCTAGCGCCCCCCGGTCGCCCACTGCCACTCCTCCAGTGCCTATCCTCTGACAAGCTTCTACGTTGCCCTAGATTAGCCCGTAGCCACCTGCCAAACTGAGGTTTCTCTCCTTTCTTTAGCTTGGTAGCACAATCCTTCTCCCCATGGCCGATAACACCACACGTGTAGCAGAAATCCGGGAGGAACTCATATTCAAAACGACACCAGTCACCTCCGTCCTCCTCCTCTCCACTCACCATGGCAGTCCTTCCAGAATCTTTCCCTTCCGCTTTCTCTATGTCCTCTTCCTCTAAAGTGAACCCTCTCTTGATGGGTTTATCAATATTCATCCTGATCTTGACATGCATAAATCTGCCAATGGCATTCCCATCCACACCAGTATCCGCTTCCACGAATTGCCCCACAATATTCCCAATGTCCTCTGCAGATTCCTCATTCATCATACCGAGGGGTAGATTATAAACCCTAACCCAGATCGGAATGTTGTTGAACACATAATACTCCGGCCTCTTTGTTGCCACATAATCCTCCACCACCACCAACTCCTTGTCGAACATACATGGCCCATCCTCAATAGCCTTATGTTTCCCGGCCTCCTGGTAGAAGGTGAAGAGGAACTGGTTCACCCCAATCTCCTTACACCCGATCCCCTTAATCGGGCACCAGACCTTGCCCAGAGACAGGCATATCGCATCCGGGTGTGCCAGCTTCTCAGACATAACTTTGCCTACCGCCTTCACCTCTGATTCCTTTCCCTTCTCCTTGGCTGAGTACCAGATCTTAACGCCCTTCCTCTCTTCCTCCGACAACCGCAACCCCTTCAGCATCCCCGCCACACCTTCCATCCCCCGAGCACCACGTGATCAGCAGACCGCGCCTCCTCCTAGGGTTATCAGTGTTTTACGACCGCGTGCCCTAGGGAGCACGCGGAAGGCCCTTTGGTGGAAGGGACGAGACGGGAGGACTGCACGGGACGACGGTGGCGCCGCTCTGGAAGCGCCGGCAAGGAAACGCAGGAACCCTAGCGTAGCCTACCCAGAATGGGATCACCTCTGCAATCGTCGGACCGAAATGCTAACCGTCACCACGTGGGATGGACCAGTTAAATCTACATCTATACATACTAATAAAAGAAATAGATATTCTTAGTCTGTCATGCTATTTTGTAGAAAACCCCCTAATGTTCTAACATTAAACCCGCAGTACATATCAAATGTTTTTAAAAATACTCATATCTTTTAAACCGTAACTCCAAATTTAACATATTATATATGGAATTTGATTAGAAAATTATGTAGAATCTAAATATGATGTTATTTTACATGTTAACAATTTAAAGAAATGCTTATCCGTCTTTTTTTCATACTGGTACTGATTCAGATTGGGGATGAACACCTCAGCAAAATCAGGCTCAAGTAGTTCCTCATAAGTCAGGTGCAGAGTCTCGGAAATCCAAATCGATGCCCAGGCTCATCTACTCCCGGTCAGAAAAATATCAAAGAAAATACTAGAAAAATTCAAAAAAAATCCATTTTTTTGTGTGATAGATAATTTGATGCGTGAAGTCCGGTCCAAATTTCAACTCATTTGGTTATCTGAGCAGCTCTCGGAAAAAAGACAAATCGGGTCAAAACATTGCGTGAACAGTAAACTTTTTTACAGACCCCGATTTTGTCTTTTTTGCAGAGAGCTGCTCAAATATCCAAATGAGTTAAATTTTGCAGTGAATCTCATGCATCAAATTATCTATCACCCAAACAAATTTAGATTTTTTTAAAATTTTCTAATATTTGTTTTGATTTTTTCGTCAGCACGGTGCAGCTGAGCCCGGGAGCAGAAACGCTGCACTCAGGTTCTGTTGGCATCTTACCTACCCGATACGCCAGGGCTATTTCTCGTCCGCTGCGAGACAAGAGGTCTCTCTCACCATCAGCGATCCTGCGAACGGACCGGTCGAGGTAGTGGTTTTTCTGTGTTCGCAGGAACACTTTTCTGAATGGTACGAAACATCTTTCGAAACTACATGATTTTTTTAATTTGCACATTTTTTTTAAATGTCATGTACATTTTTATGAAATGTGTGAAATTTTTTGTTAAATGTAATGAACATTTTTTTGAATGGTACATTTTGTTTTTGAAACTACATGATATTTTATGTCGTATCACAAACCTTTTTTTGAATGATACAAACATTATTCTAAACTACAAACATTTTTTTACTTGTATAAACATTTTTTGGCATTGCATAAGCATTTTTTAATGGTGCAAAACAACTTTTTTCTAAATTATGTGAACATTTCTTTTTTTACCTTGTATTAACATTTTTTAAATGTCACAAAGATATTTTTGAAACGCCCATATATCTTTTACTGTCACGAACATTTTTTTGAATGCTAATTACATTTTTAAAAGTTGTCTGGACTTTTTTTGACAGTGCACACACATTTCTTAAATGAGTGATGGATTTTTTTAGTTATAATAATATTTGAGTCATAGGAAAAAATGTATTGTTAAAGGGGGTCTAGGTGATGCATATATCATATTTCCGAAGTGATGCTCAAACCTATACACACCTTACCGCTTCGAGTGAAGCCTTTGGAAATCTTCGGCGGAGCTGACGAGTTTCCTAGTGACAGAGACACACTTCTTCTGGTTGCCGACAGATTTGGTCAGAGTAAGGGGTTAGGATTTTGCTAGTGTGATCTGCCTATTGTAAGGAAATTGAATACCCCGACGAACTTGAGAGTCCAAATTTTTGACCGTTGTTGCGTTGTGTGCCAACTATCGAGTGGATCCTTATCCTGACAATGGTCATGTCCAAAGGGTCATTTATGACAATTCATGTTGGGTTGCCCCTGGCTATAAATAGCCGCCCTCCTATAACCACTTGTTGGTTGGCTGCTCTAGAGAGAGATTGATACTTTTCATTTGAGAGCAACCCTTTTTTTGACGACTTTGCGAGAAACCTAAGTGGGAAAAACCCAACCAAAGCCAAAGTGTTTGAGCATCACTGAAGAGTTTGATCTGTGTGATCCGACGCCTGTTACCTTTGAAGATTGTCATTCTTCCAGACGGTTAGGCGTCATGTTCTGAGCACCCAAGAGTAATTGTGGCGTGCTGGTGAACACGTCTATGAAGATTTTGAAAGTCTACCTTGAAGACTTACCACGAGTGATTGGGCGAGGTCTGCTGTGACCTTAGCTCAAGAGGAATACAGTGAAGACCTAGTGTCTTCGGAGTTCAATCTGAGACGTCTCAACGAGACGTATAGTTGATAAACAACTAGAACTAGTCTACCAAATCACCGTGTCATCATTGAGCCTAAATGGTTTCAAATTCCTCAGCCTTTACTTTAAATTATTCCACTGCTGAAGAATTTATGATCTACTTTGTGAAGAATTTGAACTGAAGACTTTCACCAAGTCGTTTTTCATTTCTTCAGTTCATCTTCTATATGCTTGAATGCTTGATTACATGTTCTTCACTTGCATCTACCTTGTATGCATGCTCTATGTTTCTGTGATGAATTAGTCTCGTTCTCGTTCTATTTCTTCACTCCGATCTTCGTCAAATTCATCAAAGTTTGACGAATTTCTAAAAATCTCCCATTCACCCTTTGGGAGTAAACTTGCGCTTTGAGTGGTTGACCTCGTGGACCAACCATTCATGGCACCTCATACTTGAACAAACAACCAACTTATGATTACCCCCTCTCGTAGGAATCCACAACTACAAGAGAAGAATTAAGATAAATCTAACCATAACATGAAACATATGAATCCAAATCATCCCCTTATGAAATATCGCATAAACTAGGGTTTAGGCTTCTGTCACTCCCGCAACCCATCATCTACTTACTAATCCCACATCACCTTCCCCTAGGCCCAAACATGGTAATGTGTCATGTAGTTGATGTTCACACAACACCACTAGAGGAAGCACAACATAAAACATCATAAAAAAATTGGACGAAAACTAACTTCACATGATTACTTATAACAAGACTTCTCCCATGTCCTCAAGAAAAAATGGAACTACTCACAAATCATATTCATGTTCATGACCAGAGGAGAATAATATATGATTATTAATCTGAACATATAATCTTCCACCAAGTAAACCAACTAGCATCAACTACATGATGTAATCAACACTAATAGCAACCCACAGGTACCAATATGAGGTTTAAGACAAAGATTGAATACAAGGGATTAACTAGGGTTTGGGGATGAGATGGTGCTGGTGAAGATGTTGATGTAGATGAGTGCTTCCAAGATGAGAGGAGTGTTGGTGATGATGATGGCTTTGATTTCCCCCGGAGGGAAGTATCCCTGGCGGAATCGCTCTGCTGGAGAGCAAAAGTGCTCTTGCCCAGGTTCCGCCTCGAGAAGGTGGTGCTTCATCCTGAAAGTCTTCTTCTGATTATTTTTAGGGTAAATGGTTTCATATGGTAGAATATGGGCCTCGAGGGACTCATGTGGGACCCACAAGTTCAAGTGTCGTGCCCCAGGGGAAGGGTGCGCCTCCTGAGCTTGTGGCCCGATCGTGTCTCCTCTCGCTTACTTCTTTCTTCCAATATTTTTATATATTCAATAATAAATCTCCGTAAGTCTTCTGGTCATTTGGAGCTCCGGAGAACAGCTATCTCTGATGTAGCTCTTTTCAGGTCCAGAATTCCAGCTGCCGACAATCTCCTTCTTGTGATGTAACTTGCAATTTAAGACAAAAAAGGCATTAGAATTGCATCAAAAAGTGAAATGTAACTTTAAAACAATAAAAATATCAATAGGAAAATATGAGGCAAAATGGACGTACCAGCGGAGCCTATACAACGTGTTATGGTAACTAATTGCATTTGAATTACCATGACATGTTATTTTTGTTTGGCATTGTGCTTGGCTAGGGTTCTTAAGCTGCAATTCACTTGTGCATGTAATAATTAATCACTCCTGCCCGCTATTGTGGCGATTTAGGCCTCATACATGGCATAACCAAATACATGTGCATTTAATTATAGATCTGACATATGCAATGATTATGCTAGTTCATATGATGCACATGATGTTTACATGCTCGTAAATCTAGTTAGGCAAATGATGTTCTTTAGGCCTCCTCCTATGCTTGTTGTCTTGGTATGTAATTTAGTGGTGTGAAAGATTTGCTCACACACGTGTTCAATTGCTTGTATGTATCAGTCAGCCATACTAGAACGTCTTGGTTTGATTACTTGTTGTTCAGGACTAACAACACTACTGGCTGTTGTAGTGGGGGCTTGTATAACTCATAGGTGGCATAAAGGAATGCCCATCCACTAAACTAGGCTCCCCAAGAGTACTTGGAGGTCCAGTTCATGAAGGTATGTTTAGTTTATACAAAGCGCAAACTTCGTAAATGCTCATTTCAGTGTGTGCAAGAGACATGCCATGTATCATTATGTGGTCTCATTGTGTTATAAACTCGTGCTTTGGTGTTGCCCCGAGACTAGAGAGTATGCATATTTATCTTCCATGTAAGGAGATCTGTAACTAGTTCATGTCACCTTGCAGAGGGGGTGAAATGAAGTAAAGAGTCAGGATTTCCAAGTAAAGGATGTTAGGGACAACTTTAAGGAGCCTCACAAGAGAAGGAGGAGCAACATTGAGCCTGTACAACCAGTTATGGTAAGTCACTGCATTTCAATTACCAGGACATCCTATTTGTTTGCCATTATGGTTTCCTAGGGTTCCGCACATGTAACCTAGTCATTGGGGCATTGATTAATACTCCCTTTGCTCACTATTATAAGATGTCCTGACTTTTTTCTAAATCAGATGTATGTAGACACATTGTCACTCATTTCAGTCAGGATGAAGTCTATATTTAAATATCTAAAACATCTTATAATAGTGAATAGAGGGAGTAACCCCTTCCTACTATGGTAGAGATCTTTATGTCATAAATGACATAACCAAACACATGTTCACTTCATCGACCTCCCTATCATTACTAGGATCTTGAGTACATACTGATCAAGATACTTTATAGGAGGCAAACGATGTTACATTACTTGTGCCATTATATAGAAAATACATCAGTTGATTCAAATGTATCCAGGCCAAGGATGTTACTAAGGCATGCATGTATGCATGATGCCAAGACAATAGTTCAATTGTTTGTTTGCTTCAGGCATAGTTAAATTGCTTGTTTCAATTGCTTTATTTGTCTTGCAGTTAATGAGATGCCCAAAAAGTGTTGCCTGATGTATTGTACTTGTATAACTATTAGCTGACGTAATTAAATGCCTTACCCATTACTCTAGCAAAGTGTGCCCGAAGCTCTGAAGTCCATTAACCAACTATTACTACATGAGGCTCACAATCTAGTTTATATGAGGCTCACAATCTAAAACTTCTCCCTTACACATGAAAGTTTAATTGCTTGTTTCTCTGAGGTATATGTTATTTTTTGGTGAACGTTGCATGGAAAACAAAAAATTTCTATGCACGCGCAAGATCTATCCATGGAGATGCATAGCTATGAGAGGGGGAGAGCATCTTCATACCTTTGAAGATCACTAAGCAGAAGCATTTATCAACGCGGTTGATGTAGTCGTACACCTTCACGATCCGTCCCGAATGTACGACACCTCCGCATTCAGCACATGTTCAGCTCGATGACGTCCTCGCCTTCTCGATCCAGCAAGAGAGGCAAAGTAGTAGATGAGTTCCGGTAGCACGACGGCGTGATGACGGTGGTGGTGAAGAACAATCTCTGTAGGGCTTTGCCAAGCACAACGGGAAGTAGATGAAGGATAAACTAGAGGAGACGGGGTTGCCGGCACACGGCTTGGTGAATCTTGATGTGTATTGGGTGCTAGCGCCGCCCCTCTATTTATATGTTGAGCCCTGGGGTCGAAACTTGGAGTAAAAGCCTCCTCAAAGTCGGTTTTTGTTGGGGAACGTTGCAGAAAATTAAGATTTTTCCTACAATTTCACCAAGATCCATCTATGAGTTCATCTAAGCAACAAGTCATGGCAGAGAGATTGCATCTACATAGCACTTGTAGATCGCGTGCGGAAGCATTCAAGAGAACGGTGATGATGGAGTCGTACTCGCCGTGATCCAAATCACCGATGACCAAGTGCCGAACGGACATCACCTCCGCGTTCAACACACGTATGGAGCGGATGACGTCTCCTCCTTCTTGATCCAGCAAGGGGGAAGGAGATGTTGAGCAAGAAGGCTCCAGCAGCAGCACGACGGCGTGATGATGGTGGAGAGGCAGTACTCCGATAGGGCTTCGCCAAGCACTCAATGGAGGAGGAGAGGTGTTGGGGAGGGGAGGGGCTGCGCCTTGGATCAGGTGTTCAGCCCTCCCCTCGCCCCTCTATTTATAGGGGAAGGGGGAAGGGGGCCGGCCCCCTCTAGATGAGATCTAGAGGGGGGGGGGGCGGCCAGGGAGGGGGGCTTGCCCCCCAAGCAAGGGGGGCGCCCCCACTAGGGTTCCCCCCGCAACCCTAGGCGCATGGGCCCAAGGGGGGGGGGCACCCAGCCCTCCAGGGGCTGGTTCCCTGCCCCTTGCGGCCCATGAGGCCCTCCAAGAGGGGTGGCCCCTCCCGGTGGACCCCTAGAACCCCTTCGGTGGCCCCGGTACAATACCGATATGCCCCCGAATCTTTCCGGTGTCCGTATGACAACTTCCCATATATAAATCTTCACTTCCGGACCATTCCAAAACTCCTCGTGACGTCCGCTATCTCATCTGGGACTCCGAACAACATTCGGTAATCACATACAAGTCTTCCTAATAACCCTAGCGTCACCGAACCTTAAGTGTGTAGACCCTACGGGTTCGGGAGACATGCAGACATGACCGAGACGGCTCTCCGGTCAATAACCAACAACGGGATCTGGATACCCATGTTGGCTCCCACATGCTCCTCAATGATGTCATCGGATGAACCACGATGTCGAGGATTCAATCAACCCCATATACAATTCCCTTTGTCAGACGGTACGTTACTTGCCCGAGACTCGATCGTCGGTATCCCAATACCTCGTTCAGTCTCGTTACCGGCAAGTCACTTTACTCGTACCGTAATGCATGATCCCGTGACCAAACAGTTGGTCACTTTGAGCTCATTATGATGATGCATTACCGAGTGGGCCCAGAGATACCTCTCTGTCATACGGAGTGACAAATCCCAGTCTCGATTGTGTCAACCCAACAGACACTTTCGGAGATACCTGTAGTGCACCTTTATAGTCACCCAGTTATGTTGTGACGTTTGCTACACCCAAAGCACTCCTACGGTATCCGGGAGTTACAAGATCTCATGGTCTAAGGAAGAGATACATGACATTGAAAAGCTCTAGCAAAATGAACTACACGATCTTGTGCTATGCTTAGGATTGGGTCTTGTCCATCACATCATTCTCCTAATGATGTGATCCCGTTGTCAATGACATCTAATGTCCATAGTCAGGAAACCATGATTATCTGTTGACCAACGAGCTAGTCAACTAGAGGCTTACTAGGGACGTATTTGGTCTAAGTATTCACACGTGTATTACGATTTCCGAATAATACAATTATAGCATGAATAAAAGACAATTATCATGAACAAGGAAATATAATAATAATCCTTTTATTATTGCCTCTAGGGCATATTTCCAACAGTCTCCCACTTGCACTGGAGTCAATAATCTAGTTACATTGTGATGAATCGAACACCCATAGAGTTCTGGTGTTGATCATGTTTTGCTCGCGGAAGAGGTTTAGTCAACGGATCTGCGACATTCAGATCCGTATGTACTTTGCAAATATCTATGTATCCATCTTGAACATTTTCACGGATGGAGTTGAAACGACGCTTGATGTGCCTGGTCTTCTTGTGAAACCTGGGCTCCTTGGCAAGGGCAATAGCTCCAGTGTTGTCATAGAAGAGTTTGATCGGCCCCGACGCATTGGGTATGACTCCTAGGTCGGTGATGAACTCCTTCACCCAAATTGCTTCATGCGCTGCCTCCGAGGCTGCCATGTACTCCGCTTCACATGTAGATCCCGCCACGCCGCTCTGCTTGCAGCTGCACCAGCTTAATGCTCCACCATTCAACATATACATGTATCCGGTTTGTGACTTAGAGTCATCCAGCTCTGTGTCGAAGCTAGCATCGACGTAACCCTTTACAACGAGCTCCTCGTCACCTCCATAAACGAGAAGCATGTCCTTTGTCCTTTTCAGGTACTTCAGGATATTCTTGACCGCTGTCCAGTGTTCCTTGTCGGGATTACTTTGGTACCTTCCTACCAAACTTACGGCAAGGTTTATATCTGGTCTGGTACACAGCATGGCATACATTATAGATCCTATGGCTGAGGCATAGGGGATGACACTCATCTCTTCTTTATCTTCTGCCGTGGTCGGGCATTGAGCCGAGCTCAATCTCACACCTTGCAGTACAGGCAAGAACCCTTTCTTGGACTGATCCATTTTGAACTTCTTCAATATCTTATCAAGGTATGTGCTTTGTGAAAGACCTATGAGGCGTCTCGATCTATCCCTATAGATCTTGATGCCTAATATGTAAGCAGCTTCTCCAAGGTCCTTCATTGAAAAACACTTATTCAAGTAGGCCTTAATGTTGTCCAAGAATTCTATATCATTTCCCATCAAAAGTATGTCATCTACATATAATATGAGAAATGCTACAGAGCTCCCACTCACTTTCTTGTAAACACAGGCTTCTCCACAAGTCTGCATAAACCCAAACGCTTTGATCATCTCATCAAAGCGAATGTTCCAACTCCGAGATGCTTGCACCAGCCCGTAAATGGATCACTGGAGCTTGCATACTTTGTTAGCATTCTTAGGATCGACAAAACCTTCCGGCTGCATCATATACAGCTCTTCCTTAAGATAGCCGTTAAGGAATGCCGTTTTGACGTCCATCTGCCATATCTCATAATCATAGTATGCGGTAATTGCTAACATGATTCGGACAGACTTAAGCTTCGCTACGGAAGAGAAAGTCTCATCGTAGTCAATCCCTTGAACTTGCCGATAACCCTTAGCGACAAGTCGAGCTTTATAGATGGTGACATTACCATCCGCGTCCGTCTTTTTCTTAAAGATCCATTTGTTTTCTATCGCTCGCCGACCATCGGGCAAGTCTGTCAAAGTCCATACTTTGTTTTCATACATGGATTCTATCTCAGATTGCATGGCTTCAAGCCATTTGTTGGAATCTGGGCCCGCCATCGCTTCTTCATAGTTCGAAGGTTCATCGTTGTCTAACAACATGATTTCTAGGACAGGGTTGCCATACCACTCTGGTGTGGAATGTGTCCTTGTGGACCTACGAAGTTCAGTAGCAACTTGATCCGAAGTACCTTGATCATCATCATTAATTTCCTCTCCAGTCGATGTAGGCACCACAGGAACATTTTCCCGAGCTGCACTACTTTCCGGTTCAAGAGGTAGTACTTCATCGAGTTCTACTTTCCTCCCACTTACTCCTTTCGAGAGAAACTCCTTTTCCAGAAAGGATCCGTTCTTGGCAACAAAGATCATGCCCTCGGATCTTAAGTAGAAGGTATACCCAATGGTTTCCTTAGGGTATCCTATGAAGACGCATTTTTCCGATTTGGGTTCGAGCTTTTCAGGTTGAAGTTTCTTGACATAAGCATCGCATTCCCAAACTTTTAGAAACGACAGCTTAGGTTTCTTCCCAATCCATAATTCATACGGTGTCGTCTCAACGGATTTAGACGGTGCCCTATTTAAAGTGAATGTAGCTGTCTCTAGAGCGTATCCCCAAAATGATAGCGGTAAATCGGTAAGAGACATCATAGATCGCACCATATCCAATAGAGTGCGATTACGACGTTCGGACACACCGTTACGCTGAGGTGTTCCAGGCGGCGTGAGTTGTGAAACGATTCCACATTTCCTTAAGTGTGTACCAAATTCGTGACTTAAATATTCTCCTCCATGATCTGATCGTAGGAACTTTATCTTTCGGTCACGTTGATTCTCCACCTCATTCTGAAATTCCTTGAACTTTTCAAAGTTCTCAGACTTGTGTTTCATCAAGTAGACATACCCATATCTACTCAAGTCATCAGTGAGAGTGAGAACATAATGATATCCTCCGCGAGCCTCAACGCTCATTGGACCGCACACATCGGTATGTATGATTTCCAATAAGTTGGTTGCTCGCTCCATTGTTCCGGAGAACGGAGTCTTGGTCATTTTACCCATGAGGCATGGTTCGCATGTGTCAAATGATTCATAATCGAGAGACTCTAAAAGTCCATCAGTATGGAGCTTCTTCATGCGTTTGACACCTATGTGACCAAGGCGGCAGTGCCACAAGTATGTGGGACTGTCGTTATCAACTTTACATCTTTTGGTATTCACACTATGAATATGTGTAACATTACGTTCGAGATTCATTAAGAATAAACCATTGAACATCGGGGCATGACCATAAAACATATCTCTCATATAAATAGAACAACCATTATTCTCGGATTTAAATGAGTAGCCATCTCACATCAAACGAGATCCAGATACAATGTTCATGCTCAAACTTGGCACTAAATAACAATTATTGAGGTTTAAAACTAATCCCGTAGGTAAATGTAGAGGTAGCGTGCCGACGGCGATCACATCGACCTTGGAACCATTCCCGATGCGCATCGTCACCTCGTCCTTCGCCAGTCTCCGCTTATTCCGCAGCTCCTGCTGTGAGTTACAAATATGAGCAACGGCACCGGTATCAAATACCCAGGAGTTACTACGAGTACTGGTAAGGTACACATCAATTACATGTATATCAAATATACCTTTAGTGTTGCCGGCCTTCTTGTCCGCTAAGTATTTGGGGCGGTTCCGCTTCCAGTGACCCTTCCCTTTGCAATAAAAGCACTCAGTCTCAGGCTTGGGTCCATTCTTTGACTTCTTCCCGGCAACTGGCTTACCGGGCGCGGCAACATCTTTGCCGTCCTTCTTGAAGTTCTTCTTACCCTTGCCCTTCTTGAACTTAGTGGTCTTATTGACCATCAACACTCGATTTTCTTTCTTGATTTCAACCTCTGCTGACTTCAGCATTGAGAATACTTCAGGAATGGTCTTCACCATCCCCTGCATATTGTAGTTCAACACAAAGCTCTTGTAGCTCGGTGGGAGCGACTGAAGGATTCTGTCAATGACCGCCTCGTTCGGGAGGTTGATCTCCAGCTGGGACAGGCGGTTGTGCAACCCAGACATTTTGAGTATGTGCTCACTGACAGAACTGTTTTCCTCCATCTTACAACTATAGAACTTGTCGGAGACTTCATATCTCTTGACCCGGGCATGAGCTTGAAAAACCATTTTCAGCTCTTCGAACATCTCATATGCTCCGTGTCACTCAAAACGTTTTTGGAGCCCCGGTTCTAAGCTGTAAAGCATGCCGCACTGAACGAGGGAGTAATCATCAGCACGTGATTGCCAAGTGTTCATAACATCTTGGTTCTCTGGGATGGGTGCTTCACCTAGCAGTGCATCTAGGACATAATCTTTCTTGGCTTCTATGAGGATGATCCTCAGGTTCCGGACCCAGTCTGTATAGTTGCTTCCATCATCTTTCAGCTTGGTTTTCTCTAGGAACGCGTTGAAGTTCATGTTGACATGAGCGTTGGCCATTTGATCTACAAGACATATTTTGCAAAGACTTTTAGACTAAGTTCATGATAATTAAGTTCATCTAATCAAATTATTTAATGAACTCCCACTCAGATTGACATCCCTCTAGTCATCTAAGTGTTACACGATCCGAGTCAACTAGGCTGTGTCTGATCATCACGTGAGACGGACTAGTCATCATCGGTGAACATCTCCATGTTGATCGTATCTTCCATATGACTCATGTTTGACCTTTCGGTCTCTTGTGTTTCGAGGCCATGTCTGTACATGCTAGGCTCGTCAAGTTAACCCTAAGTGTTTCTGCATGTGTAAAACTGTCTTACACCCGTTGTATGTGAACATAAGGATCTATCACACCCGATCATCACGTGGTGCTTCGAAATGACGAACTTTAGCAATGGCGCACAGTTAGGGGGAACACTTTCTTGAAATTGTTATAAGGGATCATCTTATTTACTACCGTCGTTCTAAGTAAACAAGATGCATAAACATAATAAACATCACATGCAATTATATAAAGTAGTGACATGATATGGCCAATATCATATAGCTCCTTCGATCTCCATCTTCGGGGCTCCATGATCATCTTCGTCACCGGCATGACACCATGATCTCCATCATCATGATCTCCATCATCGTGTCTTCATGAAGTTGTCACGCCAACGACTACTTCTACTTCTATGGCTAATGCGTTTAGCAATAAAGTAAAGTAATTTACATGGCGTTCTTTAATGACACGCAGGTCATACAAAAAATAAAGACAACTCCTATGGCTCCTGCCGGTTGTCATACTCATCGACATGCAAGTCGTGATTCCTATTACAAGAACATGATCTCATACATCACAATATATCATTCATCATTCATCACAACTTCTGGCCATATCACATCACATGACAATTGCTGCAAAAACAAGTTAGACATCCTCTAATTGTTGTTGCATCTTTTACGTGGCTGCAATTGGGTTCTAGCAAGAACATTTTCTTACCTACGAATAACCACAACATGATTTTGTCAACTTCTATTTACCCTTCATAAGGACCCTTTTCGTCGAATCCGCTCCAACTAAAGTGGGAGAGACAGACACCCGCTAGTCACCTTATGCAACTAGTGCATGTCAGTCGGTGGAACCTGTCTCACGTAAGCGTACGTGTAAGGTCGGTCCGGGCCGCTTCATCCCACAATACCGCTGAAGCAAGAAAAGACTAGTAGCAGCAAGCAAGTTGACAAGATCTACGCCCACAACAAAATTGTGTTCTACTCGTGCAATAGAGAACTACGCATAGACCTAGCTCATGATGCCACTGTTGGGGAACGTTGCAGAAAATTAAAAATTTTCCTACGGTTTCACCAAGATCCATCTATGAGTTCATATAAGCAATGAGTCATGGGAGAGAGATTGCATCCACATACCACTTTTAGATCGCGTGCGGAAGCGTTCAAGAGAACGGTGATGATGGAGTCGTACTCGCCGTGATCCAAATCACCGATGATCAAGTGCCGAACGGACAGCACCTCCGCGTTCAACACAGGTACGGAGCGGATGACGTCTCCTCCTTCTTGATCCAGCAAGGGGGAAGGAGAGGTTGAGGAAGAAGGCTCCAGCAGCAGCACGACAGCGTGATGATGGTGGAGAGGCAGTACTCCGTCAGGGCTTCGCCAAGCACTCAATGGAGGAGGAGAGGTGTTGGGGAGGGGAGGGGCTGCGCCTTGGATCAGGTGTTCAGCCCTCCACTCGCCCCTCTATTTATAGGGGAAGGGGGAAGGGGGCCGGCCCCCTCTAGATGAGATCTAGAGGGGGGGGGGGCGACCGGGGGGGGGGGCTTGCCCCCCAAGCAAGGGGGGCGCCCCCACTAGGGTTCCCCCCAACCCTAGGCGCATGGGCCCAAGGGGGGGGGGCGCCCAGCCCTCCAGGGGCTGGTTCCCTACCCCTTGCGGCCCATGAGGCCCTCCGAGAGGGGTGGCCCCTCCCGGTGGACCCCCGGAACCCCTCCGGTGGCCCCGGTAC
>NC_057807.1:252233434-252242219 GCF_018294505.1 Triticum aestivum
GTCAGGGCTTCGCCAAGCACTCAATGGAGGAGGAGAGGTGTTGGGGAGGGGAGGGGCTGCGCCTTGGATCAGGTGTTCAGCCCTCCACTCGCCCCTCTATTTATAGGGGAAGGGGGAAGGGGGCCGGCCCCCTCTAGATGAGATCTAGAGGGGGGGGGGGCGACCAGGGAGGGGGGCTTGCCCCCCAAGCAAGGGGGGCGCCCCCACTAGGGTTCCCCCCAACCCTAGGCGCATGGGCCCAAGGGGGGGGGGCGCCCAGCCCTCCAGGGGCTGGTTCCCTACCCCTTGCGGCCCATGAGGCCCTCCGAGAGGGGTGGCCCCTCCCGGTGGACCCCCGGAACCCCTCCGGTGGCCCCGGTACAATACCGATATGCCCCCGAAACTTTCCGGTGTCCGTATGACAACTTCCCATATATAAATCTTCACCTCCGGACCATTCTGGAACTCCTCGTGACGTCCGGGATCTCATCCGGGACTCCGAACAACATTCGGTAATCACATACAAGTCTTTCTAATAACCCTAGCGTCACCGAACCTTAAGTGTGTGGACCCTACGGGTTCGGGAGACATGCAGACATGACCGAGACGGCTCTCCGGTCAATAACCAACAGCGGGATCTGGATACCCATGTTGGCTCCCACATGCTCCTCGATGATGTCATCGGATGAACCACGATGTCGAGGATTCAATCAACCCCGTATACAATTCCCTTTGTCAGACGGTACGTTACTTGCCCGAGACTCGATCGTCGGTATCCCAATACCTCGTTCAGTCTCGTTACCGGCAAGTCACTTTGCTCGTACAGTAATGCATGATCCCGTGACCAAACACTTGGTCACTTTGAGCTCATTATGATGATGCATTACCGAGTGGGCCCAGAGATACCTCTCCGTGATACGGAGTGACAAATCCCAGTCTCGATCCGTGTCAACCCAACAGACACTTTCGGAGATACCTGTAGTGCACCTTTATAGTCACCCAGTTACGTTGTGATGTTTGGTACACCCAAAGCACTCCTACAGTATCCGGGAGTTACACGATCTCATGGTCTAAGGAAGATATGCTTGACATTGGAAAAGCTCTAGCAAAACAAACTACACGATCTTGTGCTATGCTTAGGATTGGGTCTTGTCCATCACATCATTCTCCTAATGATGTGATCCCGTTGTCAATGACATCTAATGTCCATAGTCAGGAAATCATGACTATCTGTTGACCAACGAGCTAGTCAACTAGAGGCTTACTAGGGACGTATTTGGTCTAAGTATTCACACGTGTATTATGATTTCCGGATAATACAATTATAGCATGAATAAAAGACAATTATCATGAACAAGGAAATATAATAATAATCCTTTTATTAGTGCCTCTAGAGCATATTTCCAACAGTTTTGCCCGAAAGACAAGAGTCCTTCTCGGACTCCTGGACCAGACGCCAAGGTTCCCGGTGTCTGGACCCTGGCGTCTGTCCCCTGACCTCTGCAAAAGTTCCTTTTGTACTTACCCAAAGCCCCGTGTGATGAGGATACAGACCTAGGGTAGGGTCATAGGCCTGACCTATATGCCCTACCCAAGGTCACTACCCTAGAAGCAAAGAAGCTCAAGAGACAATAGGGGGTACCCAATAAAGGTGTCAAGTGCAATCCACTCGACCAATGAACCACTCGGGTACCCCTCCTTCCCGAAGTCACATGACCAGTCAACCACTCGACCATACAAGAAACCACTCGACCTACTGAAGACCAGAAGTCACTCAGAATAGCAACGGGCGAGCATTCACTCCGTAGTCTTTAAAGTCATTAAAGGCACTTAAGGCTAGCATTACCAGTAACGCCTCAATCTTTATGTACATTGAACCCTCTGTAACGGGGGATGGCTGGGGTCATAAGCCACCCCCCTCCTCTGGCACAAGGGTTTGCACCCCCTGTAACACACACTCATATAATCCAGTCGACCGCCTCTGGGCACCGAGACGTAGGGCTTTTACCTCCTCCAAGAGGGGCCTGAACTCGTAAACACTTGCGTACAACCTTGCCGTAGCTAGGACCTTGCCTCTCCATATGTACCCCCTATACTTACTGTCAGACTTAGTACCACGACAGTTGGCGCCCACGGTGGGGCAAAGCGTCTTAGCGACTTCCGGCGAGGTTGCATTTTCTTCCACCTTCATCAGCATGGTTTCCGGTGGCGAGTTGGTCATGGGCCACGAGTTCCGGCTCGGTGCGCTCATTTTCATCGCCGACGACTCCACCTGGCTCCAGGAGGCTCCCTCGACGTCGAGGCCTTCCCGGCTCGCGGCTTGGCACACTTCCGTGCAAGTTCCTGCGGCGTCCTCCTTAGGCAGCCGTCTTCATCGTACCAGTCGGTCATCGCATTGTCGACTCACTCCGCTGGACGCCGCCGCAAGCGGTCTGGCCACTCGCGGCTCCAGCGATGGGTGAGACACGCGGTGGCTCATCAAACCTTCACCCCAAAGTCGCGGCTATTGAGTCCGACATGTATTCTCGCGGATCGGTCAATCTATCGACTGATTTCATAGATACTCTTTCTGAGAGTGGGAGTTGTGATCCCGCGACGAAGGTCCTCATGGTCGACTCCCTTTGCAGTCCACCTGGTTTCCATCGCAGCAGCGACGGCGGCAGGAGCGCTGGTCCGTCACTCGACCTCGAAGAGTACCAGCCCCAACCTCTCAGCTTGCAGTAGAGGGAGGAGCAGCACCGCCACAACATGGAGGCTCTCCAGACCCCCATCATAGGGGAAACCACCGAGGCCCGGGCCTTGTAGGCGGTGCGCCTGGCCACTCTGGCCGAGCGCACTCGTCTGGAGAATCTCCAACATTCTCTCGACGATCGTGCTCGTCGACTGATTCCCGAATCCAGTCGACGTCCACGACAGTTATTTCCGCCGGAAACTCAGGTATTCCGTACGCCGATTCAGAATTTGGCAGCTGCTGCATGTATTGCAGAGTCTATTCAGCCGTCTTAATCAGAGGCTGGGAGAGGCCTTGAACAGATCAGAGCGCTGCTCCGAGCAGCAGGAGACCAAAACTCCGCTGTTTCCCTGTCATGGAACAGGATCCACAAAAGATCAGTGAGAGCGGACACCGTTCAGTCAGCTCATAGTCCTAGGTCCCCTTTGTGACAGGGAGGCCGTGATCACCGCCAGGATCGATACTTGGGAAGGGCTCATGGAGAATATGATCGTGAGTACGCCCACGACAACTACCATCGAGCGCCTTCGCCCCTTCCGAGGGACGGGTCATACGCGCCCTGGTGCAATGATGACATGCGTCTGTACGGGAACGACCGCAGAGTTCTAGTCGACCCCAGAGAACCTGGCTTTGATGCAAGGTCCGTCCTTGTGCAAGGTCTAGTCGATCGGAACAGAGCATACAAAGAAGGGCTGGATCAGGACAGACCTAGTGGAGGCAGAGTTCATGTTTCCGACCCCGAGTGTTTTGGAAGGGCCATCAGAGCTGCTGAGATACCCCATAACTTCAGACTGGCGACTGGCATCAGTAAGTTTACAAGCGAGTTAAAGCCCGATACTTGGCTCGAAGACTACCGAGTGGCTGTGCACATCGGTGGCGGCAGCGATGAGGTGGCCATGAAGCACCTTCCTCTGATGCTTGAAGGGTCTGCCAGAGCTTGGCTGACTCAGTTGGCCCCTGGGAGTATTTTGAGTTGGGATGAGTTAGCCCGAGTGTTCACCAGAACGTTTGAGGGTACTTGGAAGAGACCTGCCGGTCTACCAGAGCTGCAGCACTGCGTGCAGAAACCGAATGAAACCCTGAGAGACTATATCCAGAGATGGATCACTCAGCACCACATAGTGGAAAATGAGTCAGATCACCAAGCAGTCTGTGCCTTCAAGGAAGGCGTTCGCTATAGAGAGCTCGTCCTGAAATTCGGTCGGACATGAGATATGTCTTTGACTCGGATGATGGAGATTTCTACCAAATACGTTAACGGCGAAGAAGAAGACCGACTCCAGAGTGGCAAGCACAAAACAGTTGCCCAGGACACCGGTGGAGGAAATTCCAGTCGGAAGCAGAAGCAAAAGGCTGAGGCAGTAGGTCCTGTCGAGGCAGCGGTGTTAAATCAAGGAAAGTTCAAAGGGAAACCTAAAGGACCCTGGACCCCCAAGAAGGTGAAAGACCAGGAAGGAAATGATGTGATGGATTTGCTGTGCCATATTCACACCAAGAAAGATGAAGAGGGGAATCTGATTCTCTCCAAGCATACCACTCGACAATGTCGACTCCTTATTCAGAACTTCCGAGAAAGTAAACCCAGTGATAAGGACAAAGAGCCTGAGAAGGAAGAAGAAGATAAGGACGATGACGGTGGTTATCCCAATGTCAATGCCACCTTGGTGATTTTTGCCAATATAGAGAGCAAAAATTGACTGAAGGTCATTAACAGGGAGGTAAACATGGTTGCTCTGGCAACACCAAGATATCTGAGGTCAAAGGTTCCCATTACATTCGACCGGTCTGATCACCCGGCATGCGTAGCTACCCCTAGGCGGCAGGCGCTGGTGGTCGACCCAGTCGTGGGGGGCACCCGACTGACTAAGGTCCTGATGGATGGTGGCAGTGGACTGAACATTCTGTATGCTGAAGCTCTCAACGGAATGGGCATTCCGATGTCCAAACTTAGCGAGAGTAACATGCGGTTCCATGGGATCATACCAAGAAAGAAGGCCGAATCACTCAGCCAAATCACTCTCGATGTGGTTTTCGGCGATAGGAATAATTTCCGCAAGGAGAAGTTGACGTTTGAGGTAGTGGATTTCCAGAGTGCATACCATGCCGTTCTGGGCAGACCTTCTTATGCTAGCTTTATGGCTCGACCGTGCTATGTTTACCTCAAGATGAAGATGCCTGGCCCCATAGGTGTGATAACGGTTTCCGGTAACCGTCAGAGAGCATAAGATTCTCTTCAAGATGGAGCAAAAATAGCATATGAGCAGATGGCAGCAGTAGAGTTCCAAGAATATTAGAAGACGACAAATTCGATTGATTTGCTGCGTGCTAATTAAGAGGCCTGCTTCAGAGTCCGCAATTCAGTCAGCCGGAGAGACAAAGCCAGTCCATATTCACCTGACCGATCCCAATGCTGCTCCGACCCATATCTCGTCGACACTCGACAGCAAATAGGAAGAAGCGCTCATCCAGTTCCTCCGTGAGAACTGGGACATCTTTGCATGGAAGCCATCTGACATGCTAGGTGTACCCAGGGAACTGGCTGAGCATCGTTTGCGAGTCGACCCAAAAACAAAACCCATCAAAGAATACCTCCATCGGTCCGCCATGGAGAAGAGAAAAGCCATTGGTGAGAAAGAGGCTCGGCTCCTAGCTGCTGAGTTTATCCGCGAGATATATCACTCTGAGTGGCTCGCCAATGTCGTTATGGTTCCCAAGAAAGACTACTCACTTCAAACGTGTATTGACTTCAAACACATCAATCGAGCCTGCCCGAAAGATCATTTTCCTCTACCCCGCATCGACCAGATTATCGACTCAACTACGGGATGTGAGCGACTGTCCTTCCTGGACGCTTATTTCGGGTACCATCAGATCTGACTGTATGGACCCGATGAGATAAAAACGGCTTTCATCACCCCGTTCGGGTGTTTTGGCTATGTTACTATGCCCTTTAGCCTCAAGAATGCTGGTGCCACATTCATGCGCATGATTCAGAAGTGCCTGCTCACTCAAATCAGTCGGAATGTGGAAGCATATATGGATGACATAGTGGTTAAGTCATGCAAAGGTTCCGACCTACTGACTGACCTAGCTGAAACCTTTGCCAACCTGAAAAGGTACGATATCAAGCTCAACCCATCTAAGTGCACATTTGGAGTCCCAGGCGGAAAGTTACTCGGTTTCCTTGTTTCCGAACAAGGGATCGATGCAAACCAAGAGAAGATTGGCACAATCCTCGAAATGAAGTGCCCAGTGCACCTGCACGACGTTCAGAAGCTTACTGGTTGCTTGGCCACTTTGAGCCGATTCATCTCACGCCTCGGTGAAAAGGCACTGCCTCTTTACTGACCGATGAAGAAATCTGACAAATTCAAGTGGAGTGACGAAGTCGAAGCAACGTTTAAAGAGCTCAAAGCCCTGCTTTCCACCCAGCCGGTGCTTGCTGCTCTAGTTAGCAAGGAGCCTCTGCTGCTTTACATCGCAGCCACAGGACAAGTTGTTAGTACAGTGCTCACGGTCGAACGGGAAGAAGAAGGCAAGGCCTTGAAAGTTCAGTGCCCCGTGTATTACATCTCAGAAGTCTTAACCCCATCCAAGCAGAGATATCCTCATTATCAGAAGCTTGTTTATGGGATTTACCTGACCATGAAGAAAGTTGCACATTATTTCTCCGATCATTCAATATCAGTCGTCAGTGATGCTCCATTGTCAAAGATCCTGAATAACAGAGATGCAACTGGTCGAGTGGCAAAGTGGGCGATTGAATTTCTTCCTTTGGATATCAAATTCGAGGCAAAGAAGGCCATTAAGTCTCAAGCAATTGCAGACTTCCTCACAGAGTGGACTGAACAGCAACAACCGATTCAAATTTATTCGAAACATTGGACCATGTTCTTTGATGGATCCAAGATGTTGAATGGCTCTGGTGCAGGAGTGGTTTTAGTGTCCCCACGAGGAGACAAGCTCAGTTATGTCCTTCAGATTCACTTTGACTCTTCAAACAATGAAGCAGAGTATGAAGCACTTTTATATGGGTTGCGTATGGCCATTTCACTCGGCGTCCGACGCCCGATGGTTTATGGCGACTCAGATTTGGTGGTTAACCAAGTGATGAAGGAATGGGATGTCAGGAGTCCCGCAATGACAGGTTACTGCAACGCAGTGAGAAAGCTGGAGAAGTTTGAGGGATTGGAGCTCCACCACATACCACGAATCAAAAATCAAGCTACTGATGATCTGGCAAAGATAGGTTCCACTCGGAAGCCTATCCCCAGCAATGTGTTCTTGGAGCATCTCCATACCCCGTCAGTGCAAGAAGATCCCTTCAAAGAGGAGCCCCCGCAACCGATAAGTCCAACCAACCTGACTGAGATAGAGATTCCATCCGTGGTCGACCTGATCATGGAAGTCTTGGTGATCACTCCCGATTGGACGGTCCCATACATCGCGTACATTCTCAGAAAAGAGCTCCCAGAGGACGAAGACGAGGCTCACCAGATAGTCCGTCGATCCAAAGCTTTCACCGTGATGAAAGGACAACTTTACAGAGAGAGTGTCACAGGAGTAGCCCAATGCTGCATCACCCCGGAAGAAGGTCATATGATCCTAAATTATATCCACTCGGGGACCTATGGTCACCATGCGTCCTCTCGGACCATCGTGGCCAAAGCATACCGAGTGGGATTTTATTGGCCTCGAGCAAACGAGATGGCGAAAGATATAGTCGACAAGTGCGCAGGTTGCCAGTTTTACTCCAACATGTCTCACAAGCCTGCATCTGCCCTAAAGACTATTCCACTCATCTGGCCGTTTGCAGTTTGGGATTGGATATGGTCAGGCCCTTCAAAACTGGCGCGAGTGGCTTCACCCATGTGCTCGTAGCAGTCGACAAGTTTACCAAGTGGATCGAAGCCAAGCCCATCAAGAACCTTGGAGTAGGCACTGCCGTCAGTTTCATCAGAGAGTCGATATTCAGATATGGAGTTCCTCACAGCATTATCATAGATAACGGCTCCAACTTTGATTCTGATGAGTTCAAGGCATTCTGTGCATCTCAAGGCACTCGGGTCGACTACACGTCTGTCGCGCACCCGCAGTCGAATGGACAGGCTGAAAGGGCGAATGCTTTGAACCTTCAGGGGTTAAAGCCTCAACTGATGCGTGATCTTAAGCATGCTGCTGGAGCTTGGGTGACCAAATTACCATCAGTCCTATGGGGACTGAGAACAACACCCAATTGGTCGACTGATCAAACCCCTTTCTTCCTGGTGTACGGCGCTGAGGCGGTGCTTCCGAGCGACTTGCTACACAATGCTCCCAGAGTGGAGCTGTTCTCGGAAGCCGAAGCAGAGCAAGCACGCGAAGACGCAGTCGATCTCTTGGAAGAAGAACGCGAGATGGATTTGGTTCGGTCGACCATTTATCAGCAGGATCTGAACCGATTCCACGCCCGCAATGTCAGAGGTCGTGCGTTTCAGGAGGGAGACCTTGTGCTCCGAGTGGTTCAGAAGTGACCTCACAAGCTCGCTCCGGCCTGGGAAGGTCCCTTCATCATCACCAAGGTGCTTCACAATGGAGCGTATCACATCTACAACGTAGCCAAGAAAATGGATGAGCCACATGCATGGAACGCGGAGCTGCTTCGTCCTTTATATACCTAGAATCACTCGACCCGACGAGTTGTAATAAAAGCACTTCAGATTATTTTCCAAAGACAAGATCTTTATAGCATATTAATGATTGGTTTCTCGTAATCACTTGTGTCTAAATCCCCAGGTGGGTGGCTTAGCCGCGAACCCGATTCGCCTAAGTTAAAAAACACTCCGAGTGGAGAGCAATCCTCCCACTTGGAGGCTTAGCTGCGACCCCGTAATCGCCTAAGTTAAAAAACACACCGAGTGGAGAGCAACCCTCCCACTCGGGGGCTTAGCTGCGACCCCATAATCGCCTAAGTTAAAAAACACTCTGAGTGGAGAGCAATCCTCCCACTCGGAGGCTTAGTTGCGACCCCGTAATCGCCTAAGTTAAAAAACACACTGAGTAGAGAGCAATCCTCCCACTCGGGGGCTTAGCTGC
>NC_057807.1:252242411-252242688 GCF_018294505.1 Triticum aestivum
GGGGCTTAGCTACGACGCCGTGATCGCCTAAGTTAAAAAACACTCCGAGTGGAGAGCAATCCTCCCACTCGGGGGCTTAGCTGCGACCCCGTAATTGCCTAAGTTAAAAAACACTCTGAGTGGAGAGAAATCCTCCCACTCGGGGGCTTAGGTGCGACCCCGTAATCGCCTAAGTTTAAGAACACTCCGAGTGGAGAGCAATCCTCCCACTCGGGGGCTTAGCTGCGACCCCGTAATCGCCTAAGTTAAAAAACACTCCGAATGGAGAGCAATCCTC
>NC_057807.1:252242768-252246240 GCF_018294505.1 Triticum aestivum
AGAGCAATCCTCCCACTCGGGAGCTTAGCTGCGACCCCGTAATTGCCTAAGTTAAAAGACACCCTGAGTGAAGAGCAATCCTCCCACTCGGGGGCTTAGTTGCGACCCCGTAATCGCCTAAGTTAAAAAAAAACACTCCGAGTGGAGAGCAATCCTCCCACTCGGGGACTTAGCTGCGACCCCGTAATCGCCTAAGTCACAAATATGCTCTGAGCTCTGCCACAAGTACAATGTTTCGTCCCTACCCGCAAGGACGACGAGGCGTCGACTAAGCACCACCTCTGAGCTACACCACAAGTACAATGTTCCGTCCCTATCCGCAAGGACGACAAGGCATCGACAGAGCACCACCTCTGAGCTACACCACAAATACAATATTCCGTCCTTATTCGTAAGGACGATGAGGTGTCGACTGAACACCACGACTGAGCTCCGTCACAAGTACAATCTACTTTCATTCGGCAAAGGGTGAGAAGATCAAGTCCACTCGGAATCGAAGGACAATTAGAAACAGTTTAAAAAATAGAGCAAAAACCATGATATTCAAAGAAATCCAAGTTCAGATAAACCCTGCAAAAGTTCAGAATTGCAGCGGGAAGGAGTACTCAGGCATCAAGCCTAAAAGAGTTTAACGATTACACGATCACTCGGCATTCTGAGGCAAATAAAGGTGGGACATAATGTTTTTCGGTCACTCGTCAGGAGAAGGGCTGGCTGGATCACATAAACTGTCAAGATCAATGCTGTCTACAATGCGAGTGGCAGCTTCAAGGAAAGTGTTGGTGTTCACAACCTTGAGGGCCGCCAGCTTGTCTTCTATGGCGTCTTTGCAGTGCACTCAGACCAACAACAAGGCAACGTCAGCATCACAGCGAGCGGACGATTTCTTCCTTTCTTGCACTCGGCCAGGAATGTGATTCAGTCGAGTCATCGATGACTCAAGATCTTGTGAAAGTTCCGACTGAGGCTAGAGTTCAACATCAACCCGAGTCATTGACGCCTTCAGTCGGGCAAGATAAGCAACAGCGCTGTCCATGCGTTATTCCAACCGCAACAAGTTCATCGCAGCATCATCTTTAACAGGACAATTGATGGGGTCGAGACCCGTCTCGACCCTCCCGGTCTCAGCCTCAAAATCCTGACAAAGTTCTGCACAATCGGAAAAAATGGTGAGTCGACAGTATGACAAGACGTACCAATCGACAGTAACTAATCAGTCGAACGATGATACCTTCAAGCTTCAGGACTAGTTTTGCACCAAGTTGTCCCAGATAGGACTCCAGCTTGCCCGTCTTGGCTTTGAGGCTTCCGACTTCATTGGTTAAGTTCTCCTTGTCCTTCTTCAGTTGCTCGACCTCCCGATTGGCCTCAGAGATGGTAGTTTTCAGCTTTGAGTTCTCCTCTTCCAACTTGCTGACTGAAGCCAGCTTCTTGTCCGCAAGCACTGTCTTCTCTCGCGCCTCCTTTTGAGTAGTAGCAAGATCCTGATCCTTCTTCTCCAGAGCCTCCTTCATTTTCTCTAAAGAAATATCATTCTTCAGACGAGCTTGAAGTTGATGGTTTTCACTATGCACATCTGTTCGAGTGAAGTCACTCAGTTCAAAGAGACTAAAAAGAGAAGCACAGTGGAGTACGGGTCACAAGGTGGACAGTTGATGATTGGTTACCTCCCATGATAGCCGCTTCATCCTGAGCAGTCTTGAGGTTCTTCTTGGCCAGCTCTAGATCAAGACTGAGGCTGATTTGCTTCTTGTTCAGTTCGGAAAGTTGTGCCCCAAGATCACATGACCTCTGCGGTCAGCAAGCAAGGTGCGTCAGCCGACAGAAACAAAAGACAATCACAGTGAAAGTTACTCTAAGACTACAGCCGAATCAAACATTCAACAGTAGTCTCGGGGACTACACCCAGTGGGTGCACTTAGCGTGCCCCCACTGGTTTGGATCAACACTCAGCATGGTCTGCCCAGCATGAGTCAAAAAAAAGAGTAGATTATCAGACCCCAGCCGACTGCCAGCAGTCGACCGTGGTCTCGGGGACTACATCCAGTGGGTGCACTTAGCGTGCCCCCACTGGTTCGGACAAACACTCGACTCAACATAAGTCGAATGAAGTGGAAGACCTATTTAACTCTAGGGCAGGCACACCCCAGTGGGTGATTGGATGTGGAACATAGACCCATGATAGTAGATGCACATATGGGCAGCAAAACAACATCGGCACTTTTCGTTATTCAAAAGTTCAGTTGGGAATCAACTGACCTTAACGTTGGTCTCCAGAGCGGTGCTGGCATTATAGGCCACCTGACTGGCCTCGTGCATCACCTTCACTTGCTCTATCACAAGATTCACATGGCGAAGAGCCTCCCTGGCGGCACTTGGCTAGTCGTCTGGAGTTTGGTATGTAGCAAAGAGCGATGGTGCCAAGGTAGTCGAAGCAGCCACTAGGTCGGACGCATGGAGTTGCACTGGAGCAGCAGGGGTCTGAGCAGTCGGCCTTGATGGGCGATCAGTCGTTAGCGGGTTAGCGAACATGACGTTGGTCCGAACCGAATCTCCGGATCACTCGGAATCGAGGGACCTGAACCTCATGCATTTTTCCGCTCGAGCCCTTGCCCCTCCTCCTCCTTTCCCTCAGAGGAACTTCTTCTTCACCATCATCTGGAAGCACGACAACATCTCGAGGAGCTGCAGCAAAAAGAAAACATCAGAAATTCAACTGGCCGACAACTCAGTCGACAAAATAAGGTTTAGTCGAGCGGACTTACCAGCTCTGGAGCTGGCCGCATCATCGGTTTCCTCATCTCCTTGGGCCTTATCAATGTCCATATCAGTCGCGGTGGAGGTTGGGCTCGAAACATACATGATCCATTCTGTCAGAGCAGAAGAGTCAGTCGGTAGAGGAAAACACAGAAAGGACACTCACCCAGAGGCCACAGGAACATCCATCTTACACTACAAAAAAAAGACACATCCGTGACATTTTGGGCCGAACGAATTTTTTTTCTGTCATACATATGACACTTCTATGACGATAATTGTGACAAAACCCGGTATCATCATAGATGTGGTGGGGTCCTACTTCTATGACAAAAAATCATGACATAAAATGGGCTTTTCATCCTGGGCGGGCCGGAGATGCAACTGAATGACATTCTTTGGGCCGTCCATGACGGAAAAAACCATGGTAGAAGCGAGGGGGAGGAAAATTTCGGGGAGTTCCCGGTTACGGTGGGAGGTCGGGGGCCGAGCGATGTGCATTTCTCTCATACACGTATGCACGTGTGTGTGAGGCGTTGGCTCTACTGAACCCGAGCGAGGCGTTGGGCTCTAACTGAACCCGAGCGATTGCACTGCAGGCTACACATTACTGAACCCGAGCGATCGTTTGATGGCTGTTAACTGAACCCGATCGAGCGGTTCCTTCGCTACTGCTGCTAACTGAAGCCGATCGATTGGATTAACAGTGAGCATT
>NC_057807.1:252246755-252254897 GCF_018294505.1 Triticum aestivum
TACGCCACACCCCTCCCGATCAACAGGACCCCCGTTTGGACCGTAGGAGGTCAGTTTCCTCCGTTTTGCGGTACGCCACACCCCTCCCGATCAACAGGACCCCCGTTTCGATCGTAGGAGGTCCGTTTCCTCCGTTGTGCGGTATGCCAGGCCTCGTTTCCATCGCCTGTTCCGTCGAAGCCCTCCTGATGAACACGACCATGCATTCCATTCCGACGCAGCTGGTTGGCTCCCATGCATTCCGTTGCCTCCCGATGAACACGATGCATTCCGTTTCCTCCCCATGAACACGAGCATTCCGTTGCCTCCCCATGAACACGACGACGATGCTGTTTCTCCGTTCCGACCCAACCATGTACACGAGCCCTCGCCGTACGTATGCACGAGTAGGCGTTCGAGACCCCGCCCATATGTACACATACGTGGCCGTATTTTCTTTCTTGCACCCTAGCCGTTGTATGTACGTGTACATGCTACGTGCGCGCCTCTACTATGACACGTGCACGCCTCTACTATGACACGTGCGCGCCTCTACATCAACCAGTATGTACGTACACGTTCGCGACCAGAATGACAACGCTACGTACGCTTCAACCAGGTGGGTCCCGACTATCAGGCACTTCCTTGCCTGCGAAGATGTAGCTAGTGGGTCCCAGCAGTGAGGGGGCGAATCGTTTTTTTTGCCCGGACGCACTTCCTTGCGTGCGAAGATGCAGCTGGTGGGTCCCAGCAGTCAGGGGGAAACATTTTTTTCGCGAAATACGGTGGTCCGTCCGGTGGCTCCCTGCTGTCAGGTGGAGGAATAATTATTTTGCGTGTAATAAGGAGGCACTTCCTTGCTGCGGCCGTGGACCCAGCTGTCAGCCTCTCCACGTATAGTCCATGTCCGATGGAAGCCGTTCCTTGACCACGTCGACCACGCTGCACCGAGAGCACCAGGGCGTGGACGACGGCGAGGCCTAGGAAGGGGACGACGCGGAGCCGGGGAAGACGCGGCAGTGGATGCCCACGCGTAGAGGAGTACGAGGGTTCACTGGTTCGCTGCGGTGTGAGGCTGCCGTCGTCGCAGAATAACAGGGGGTGTGGGTGAGTAGAGGGATGGCCTGGCCAGTGGTGGGAGTAGTAGGGGGGAGTGAGGCCTCCGCCGCACCGCAGCCGGCCACGGGAGGCAGGAGCACGAGGCACGACCGACGCTGGTTTGGGCGGCTGGAGCAAGAAGACCAGAGGTTGAAGAAGCACTACAGTCGTTGGATGGACATCGTACTGTCACTGGAGCTAGAATCGTGCATATTGACTAAGTTGACAAAGCCCTCCGTCCCCGTCAACTTAGTAGGCCCACAACTCAGCCTGCCACTATACTGGGTCCCAGCTAACAGGGGGAGTATTCATTTTTTTGTGTAATAAGGAGGCACTTCCTTGCGTGCGGAGATATAGCTGGTGGGTCCGAGCTATCAGCGGCGGTAACATTTTTTTCGTGAAATACAGAGGCCCTTTCGGTGGGTCCCGGATGTCAGGTGGAGGAATCATTATTTTGCGCATAATAAGGAGGCATTTCCTTGCGTGCGGCCGTGGACCCAGCTGTCAGCCTCTCCACGTACAGTCCACTTCAGATGCATGTCGGTTGTTGACCACGTTGACCAGGCCGCGCCGAGAGCACCAGGGCGGTGGACGACGGCGAGGCCTTGGAAGGGAACGACACGGAGGCAGGGAAGACTCGGTAGTTGTTTCCCACGCGGAGGGGAGTACGACTGTACGAGGGTTTACTGGTTCGTCTGCCCTCGCCGGAGAATAACAGCAGGTGTGGTTGAGTAGAGGGATGGCTAGGCCAGCAGTGGGAGTACAATGGGGCGGTGAGGCCTGCGCGGCAGCACAGCCGGCCGCGGGGAGGAGGGTGCAGGCAGTCCCGCCGACGCTTGTTTGAGCGGCTGGAGCAGGAAGAGCAGAGATTGAAGAAGCACGACGGCCGTTGGGTGGACATCGTATGGTCACTGGAGCTAGAATTGTTCATATTGACTAAGTTGACAAAGCCCTCCGTCCCCGTCAACTTAGTAGGCCCACAAGTCAGCCTCCCACCATGGTGGGTCCCAGCTAGCAGGGGAAGTATTCATTTTTTTGTGCGTAATAAGGAGACACTTTCGGTGGGTCCGAGCTAACAGCGGGGGAATGTTTTTTTCACGAAATACGGTGGTCCGTCCGATGGGTCCCAGCAGTCAGGGGCAAACATTTTTTTCGCGAAATACGGTGGCCCATCCGGTGGGTCCCAGCAGTCAGGGGGAAACGTTTTTTCCGCAAAATACTAGTGGTCCAGCCGGTGGGTCCCTGCTGTCAGGTGGAGGAATAATTATTTTGCGCGTAATAAGGAGGCACTTCCTTGCGGCTGACGTGGACCCATCTGTCAGCCTCTCCACGTACAGTACTCTTCCGATGGAAGTCGGTCGTTGACCACATTGACCACGCCACGCCGAGAGCACCACGGCGGTGGACAACGACGAGTCGTAGGAAGGGGATGACGCGGAGCCGGGGAAGACGCGGCAGTGGATGCCCACGCGGAGAGGAGTACGAGGGTTCACTGGTTCGATTGCGGTGTGAGGCTGCCGTCGCCGCAGAATAACAGGGGGAGTGGGTGAGTGGAGGGATGGCCTGGCTAGCGGTGGGAGTAGTATGGGGACGGTGAGGCCTCCGCGGCAGCACAGCCAACCACGGGAGGCAGGAGCATGCGGCACGACCGGCGCTGCTTTGGGCGGCTGGGGCAAGAAGACCAGAGGTTGAAGAAGCACTACGGCCATTGGATGGACATCGTTGACCACGCCACGCCGAGAGCACCAGGGTGGTGGACGACAGCGAGGCCTACGAAGGGAACGACACGGAGCCAGGGAAGACAGGGCAGTGGCTGCCCACGCGGTGGAGTGTACGAGGGTTGACTGGTTCGGCTACCATCGCTGGAAAATAACAGGAGGTGTGGGTGAGTAGAGGGATAGACATGCCAGGGATGCGAGTATGATGGGTCCATGAGGCCTTCCCGGCAGCACTGCCGGCCACGGGAGGCGGGAGCAGGCGGTTTCGATGGCGCTGGTTTGGGCGGAAGGGGCAGGAAGATCAGAGACTGAAGAAGCACGATTGCCGTTAGATTGACATCTAACGGTGTGACACTGGTAGAGTCGATTCTTGACTAAGTTTCTTTTTTGAGAAACCTTGTGTATGCATGAACTTAGTAGGCCCACAAGTCAGCCTCCAAATCTACGGCAGACAACATTAAGCCCATTTGCTATTTTTTATAATTTGCAGCCCAGTTGCTAATTCTTAAGTAATTTATTACAGCCCATTTTCTGCCCAGGACCATAGTCAAAAAGTTCAACCTTATTTTGCATATTTCGGTGGAGTCCGAACTATTGTAATCCTGAAATGATAAACATTTTTTTAAGAACTTATTGATTTACCAAAAAAATCGTTTTGTTTTTGTAAGCAAATAAGACGTGGGACAATTGATTTGGTTTAAGGGAAAACCAGTGGTAAAAAACAACGCTGAGTGGGAAAAAACAACAAAAATAAGGATGTAAATATGAAAAGGGAATTTTATGTGTTTTCAATATAATGATACGTGTATATGAACTAGTAAAACTATAGGTAGAGATTAGAAAACGGATGTAGGACATGCGTTTCAAGAGGAAAATAGAACTGGGCTGTGTGTTTGATTCAGTAAAAAAACTGCCTGTGGATGTTGTAAGACAAAATATAACTAACGCTGGCGGGCCAGAGGCCAGTAGATACCCGCTGGATCTTTGTGCCCCGCTGTCATCATGGGCTGGGCCTGTTAAAAACAAAACCAACCCTGGGCAGTCTACAACCCAGTTGAAACTTGCTAGACCTGAAAAAACAATATACATGCTCAATAAACGAGAGAATTCTGCAAGTACAGACTGATAACTGGGATGCAGCATGAATATTGTTTTTTTATTGTGATAATAAGTGCATGCACTTGTTTCGAAAAAATTGGAGAACTGGGAATTCGAACGGCGGGTGCTTATGCTACCCATCAAATAAAAATCAGGTGCCTGAAAATTCGTTTCGAAACAAATGATTCAGCTTTATATCCACGTCGACCCTCAGCATGATGGTTGGAAGCAAATGCAAGTTCATACCAAAAGATCGTTAACAACAATACCAACTTGGGGACGACAAGGTAGTACAACTACTAATACCAAACTAACTTATAATCTTTTTACTACTGGCCTAGTGTTCGTCTGGTAGAAAATCTTGCAGAGGACCAGCTCCCGCTCCTTCTCTTGCTCCAGGTCCCCGAGGTGGTACTGGTGCATCACCCAGTTGGTCCTCTGCTGGTCGAAGTTCTTGTTGGTGTGTAGCACCAGAACCTTTTTTGCTGCCCGTCTGCTAGCCGTTGACCATCACCGGCAAGGTATTGCCGGTCTTGTGCCACATCGCGTGCATGCCGCGCTCCGGTTGTATCTTGCAACGTGTCCACGTGCCCCTTTTGAACGCCCTGGAATTATGCTCGAAGAAATGCTTCCTTAGGCCACTCAGTGTGATACCTGCAGTATTGTGGAATACATGTTTTAGTGTACCTAGTTGGCATTTTCATAACATCTTTGGCATGTTGCAGTCACTTGTTTCACTTTTTATTAACTGTCAAATTGTAATTGCTTCACTAGGTCTGCGTCTCAAAAGAAAAATAGAGCTATAAACAAAGGAATATGTTTGTGCAAGTAGACGGCCGATCGGTGTCTTACCTGGAAGTTTCTTAGGTTGGGTGTAGAATATGCCGTGCTCGCTATCGATGGTTGGTATGAACAAATCGATGACAGACTGAAATCTCGCACTGTCAGCACTCACTTTGGCCTCAAGGTGCTCGATCAGCTCCTGATCCGTGGGATCGAACTTGACACCAGCCGGTAGCACCGGCCAATCCTTCTTCGACTTGCATCCGTAATTCCAGTTATATGGTACTCAATGTATGATCAATCGACTGTTTTAAGTGAATGATAAAAGATTTCGACAGATAAGTGGTACTCCAAATCTGAAGTCCAGAATACCCGAACACGCCGCCGAGATTCTTGTGTCACCTCACATGCAGCGTGTTGTCATGTCAATTCAATGTGTGGACATGATGAATAATTTGACCGACGTATACTAGTACTACTACTGTACTACTTACTAGTCGTATTTAGTGTCACAATTTATACATAGGTTTAACTAACAAGTACGCACTTGAAGCCTAACTGATATATATATATATATGCCTTCTGCACAACATCTCCATCATCATTATCAGTACATCCTACGCAGGTGAGTTAGGATGCACTTGATCCCAGAAAGGTATCTATCCTTCAAACCAGAGGAGTGCTTCAAACTAACAACAGTACATAATATCCAACAAAAGAGGGTCGTGCTACAGCAGCAGAATACATGGCTCAGTCTAGATATCAGCACGAATCAAGTTGTGCATATTTGCTGTTGGCATGAACCACATCGCCGCATGTCGGGTTTGCAAAGGCCATCCATCGCATGGAAGCTTGATGCCTTTCACACACTGAAGATTATCTGGGAACAAGCTGTGTCGACGAATCTCTGGATATGGTGATTCATGAAACCCATGGTATGATGTGTAAACACAGCCCCCCCTCGCAAATGGAAGTTGCATAGCACATTAATCATCGCCGGTGATATGATCGATGATTGGTTGGATGATCGGATAATTGAGCCTGAGGAACAAGGAGTGGTTGCCGAGGCTGTAAACCCTCCTCCAGTTGAATACGTCTGGCCCAACGGAGCTGGGATCTTTCTCGAACACGAAGCAGCCATAGCCATCAATGTCACGAAGACCCCACACATTGTACTGCATGTGGTTTGATGTAATGGTTTGGTCAGTTTGGTACGTGCGAATGAGCATCAAATGACCGCCGTCAGCTGAATGAGCGATAAACCACCACCCATCGGCTGGTATGATTCCAGGTCCTGGAATCATGAAGGCCAGCGCATTTGCGTCTGCTGCAACAATTCAAATTGGAGACCAAAAGGACACAAATAAACAATCATGTTCAGAGTATGTGTGGAATTAAGATTATCATAGGCAGAGAATTGCAATGCCGTGGTCATAATCATACCCCAAGTTAAAAAAATAATCCAATGGCTTTCATATTCTAGCAATATGTCATGGTTCAAACATCATGTAACAATGAGAGGAAAACAGCTATGACAGCGCCTACTCATATTCTACCATAGCACTTACTACTATTGTTCTCATATCAACTCTAAGCAATAACATGCGTTGTTATAAAAATCTTGTAAACGAGAGTAACATATAGCAATCATGATGTTATGCTCATAATATGTATTCTAACAATCATTAGATGCCAATTGTTCCCATATCAACACTAACAATAACATGTGTGGTCATAAAAATCTAGGAAATGAGAGGAACATATAGCAATGATGTGGTTATGTACATACTATGCATTCTAAATTTGTAACAAATGAACAAGCAGTCGTATTCATAAGGTAAAGATGAGATGAGATAGAACAATTACAGGACGATAGATTCCACCAGTATAGGTAGCCAATTTGTTTGTCGACCGCATAAACAATGCCATCGTGCACTATAGCATCAGACGGAAATGTTGCCTCAACAGGATTGATGAAGAGCCATAACCATGTATGGCAACCGGATTCCAGATAGACTAATCCCATGTTGAACAAGGCAATGAGCTTGTAATCCATGTAGTCTTCTGATGGTGTGGGCACTTCACAGATTACAACTTTCTGCAAATAGAGGTCGAGCCAAAAGCTTGACGCGTCTCGTGCGTAGTAGGCAGGAGTGTCCGGCGGGCCGCGAGGCTCGATGGCGGCGGTATCCAACGATGGAAGGGTGATCTCTCGCCGGGTGTAGATATCCACGAGACACCACGGACTACCGGAGTGGTGGATGAGGACGATCCAGTTGGCCTTCATGCCCGCCCAGTAGTGGCCGCACATGAAGGACAGGTGGACGGGTAGTGGTAGCATGTCGAGGGGCACCACAGCAACCTTCGTAGGATCGTCAAGTCGGTGTCTAGGCCACCTGCGAGGATCGGGCATCCGCAAGCAGGGTGTCTTGAAAAGAGCCGTCCGGCTGCAGACGAGTAGACGGTACAAAGACATCAAGCATGCGGCCAGACGGATGGTGCTGAGTAGGTCCATACGACTACAGATCGACTCCAAGAGAACATCAGGGAGGGAATTCCAATCACGGCTCTGCGTGTCAGTCGGTTCTGCCATTGGGGTTTTCGGTGCCTGCGAGCCGACGGGTGTCACACCCTAGCTAGTCATGCATTACAGTGTTGCATCATGTTTACTCTTTCATCAGAAACTTGAAATGGGGATGACAGAACCCCCAGTCCCCTCTGAAACCAACTAGGGTTTACTAAAATAATTTTCAATGAACCTGAAATGCCCTTCTAAAATGCCCATCATTTTTGCCTTGGTTCAGAACCTCTGCCAAAAGTGGTGCACATTTTCCTAGGCCATCCTAGGGTTTTGAATTAAATCATAACTATTTGAATTTGGGCATTTAAAATAATATAAAATATTTAAATGCTCAAATATCTCCAAACTAAAATGTTTCATGTTGGAAATAATCCAACTATGAGCCAGGAGTAGTTTGGTGATTTTTGGAGTTGCCTAGGTATTTTATTTAATTCAACAAAGTTGCAGATATATTAAATAAAAACAGAAATAGAAAAAAAAGGGAAAACCCTACCTGGCGCCACCGCAGGCCCACTAGCCAGCCCACCTGCCGGCCCAGCCCAGCACCGCTCCAGCGAGCTGCTTGCCGGCCAGGCAGGCAGGCAGGTGCCCGACGGCGACCGCGGCGTGCGCCACGCACCTGCTCGCCGCCTCGCCGCTCCCCTCGCCAGGTGACGACGTGGATCGGCCTCTCTCTCTCCCCCGAACCCCCCAGACACCCCCTCTCCTCTCCAGCTCCTCCCCCCTCGCACGCCCCAGCCATGGCCGACGCCATCGCCGCCACCCCCTCGCCGTAGCCACGCCCTCCGACCACCCCACGCCGTCTCACCGTGTCCAGGAGCTCCGCCGTTGTCCACTTCATCGAGCAGCCGAGCCCCGAGCGCTCGCAACGCCCGAGACCACCGC
>NC_057807.1:252854907-253079240 GCF_018294505.1 Triticum aestivum
GACACCTTTGCCTCTATCAAGTGGTATCAGATTTCCAGGTTGCTCGGTGAGATTTTACAGTTTTTCGTAGTTTAGATCGAGTCTGTTCTTCGTACCTATAGTCCGCGAAAAAGCCAAAAAAAATTAGGGTTAGTTCATCCCATCCGAAACAATCTGAGCCTTTGCATAATCTTTTCTGTATTTGCTTTGTTGAATTTGCGGTTGCATCGTCGTGTCAAGTTGCTGGTCTTAGCGTCTAGTCTTTTAGAGTTTCGAGTTCTGGTCACAAGTTTCACGCCGCCACCGCACCATCATCATCACCCCTGCCACCTACCACCACCGCTCCAAATCTGTATCCATATACTACCACCAATCCGTGTCCATATACCACCACCGATCCATATCCATATACTACCACCGCTACCACCACCGCTGCCATATACCACCACCATATATCCACCACTATGTCCGAGTTCCTTGCATATTAGGTTCGAGATTCATCTAGTTTCCGATTCGTTTTCCTTGCCGGAGTAGGTTTCGGGGAAAAAAAAGAGTCTGGAAACCACCCTCCGTTTAGGACCAAAATTTTCCGACAACGCATTTTTCGAAAAAATTTCTGGCTATCCTATTTTTAGGTGTTTCTGAGTGTTTTGAGACAGGTGCCATTATAGGAAGTTTATTTTGACCCGTTTCCAGTTTTTGGGTCCGGGCAATCGAAAAAACAAAAAAAAAATTGGTCGAAAAAATTTCGTGCCCATCTTGTCAGTTTGACCTAGGAAGAGTTTTGAGACACTCGCCATTATAGTGATTTTTTGCAAAAAAAAAGCAGCGCAAAAAAAAAGAGCGAAAAAAAAATTCCAGAGTGTGCTTTTCCCTTGTTTACGTGCAGCGCCGTGATTTTGTTAGTGTTCTAGGCTCGCGTCTCTAGCACGGTCTAGCCTAGGACCAACATAGTACCGTCGTTGAGCATTTATTCAACTTTGCATCTCTGAATTGATTTTTTCTGACCCCTTTTGCTACCATATTATAAGCCTTCCCAGCTCCACATACATCTACGTCGTGCGTTTGACTCTCCCTGGTAATCGCTCTATCCAAGCTTTGAGAGTTTTGACTACAACGGTTGCCGATCACCACCTGCTGCTGGGTAAGAACTAGTAAGAATTTGAGATTTGCTTGACGGGTTTGTGATACACAACCACCACTTCTTAGTAGTCTGTAGGATCATATTCTTGTGTGTTTCTATTTGCTGCTAACCATGGTAGGATCACAAGCTGATGAGATTGATTGGGAGAACCTGACGAACAAACAGCTACATGATAAATTTCAGCAAATGATGAGTGGACAGGTGCAAGATGTGCTAAACAGATTTGACGAGGCCATGGAGAAGATAGATGGCATTGAGAAGACGTTCGAAACAAAGCTTGATAGCAAGTTTAATGAATTGCTCGCGTGTTTACCACCACCACCGCCGGCTGCACCTATCGCACCTCTGCAACACCAACAACAACACCTCCTTCCGAATCAGTATGGACGAGCGAAGCGTGTTCCTATTGAGGATGGCCAAACTTCTGGTGCTGCTGTTCCTGTTGTTGATGCTTCTTTGGCTCCTTCTACTGCTGCTGCTGGTACCCAGGAGGATGATGAGTATGCGGGCGATTATAAGGATGATCAAAATCAGAACTACGTGCACCCACCAGCACCACCACCAGCAGGTCGACCTCAGGTATATATTCGTAATGGTAGGCCTGCACCACCACCTCAGGTATGAGATGATGTCCATATTCCTAAACTGAAATTGAATATTCCACCATTTGAGGGTAGATATGTTCCTAATATATATCTTACTTGGGAGTTAGAAACTGAACAACGTTTTACATGTTTACAATATCCTGAGGAGAGACGGGTTGCTGCTGCTGTTTGTGCTTTCACTGGTTTTGCATGTGTATGGTGGTCTGAACATTGTAGATTATATCCTATTCCAACTACTTGGGCTGTTTTGAAAACTGCTATGCGTACTCGTTGGGTTCCACCATATTATCAACGTGAATTGCTTCAAAAATTGCAGCGCTTAAAACAAGGAATTTTTTTTGTAGTAGAATATTATCAGGAATTACAAACTGGCATGATTAGATGTGGTATTGTTGAGGAGAATGAAGCTATGCTTGCACGTTTTCTGGGTGGATTAAATAGAGAGATTCAGACCATTCTAGACTATAAGGAGTATACTAATATCACTCGTTTATTCCATCTTGCTTGTAAAGCTGAACGTGAAGTGCAGGATCGACAAGCATTGGCGCGAACTAACTTTTCTGCAGGCCGACCTTCATCATGGACACCGCGTGCATCTTCTACTTCAACTGCACCAGCACCTCCATCAGGTGCCACCTCCAGCCGTGATACAAGAAAGCAGGCACAACCACCATTATTTGCCAAGAGCGAACCTGCCGGGCCTCCATAGAGTTCTTCTTCCATGGCATCAACATGGCACACAAGTGATATTATTTGTCGTCGTTGTAAGGTAAGAGGTCATTATGCGAGACAATGCAAATCTCAGCGTGTGATGATTGCTACTGAGGATGGTGGGTATGAGTCCGCTAGTGTCTATGATGAGGAGACTTTGGCTCTTATTACACGTGAAGAACATGGTGGAGATGATTCTGATCATGAGACGCAATACTTGGCTCCTGAAGACGCTGACATGTATAAATGTTTAGTTGCTCAACGTGTTTTGAGTGTGCAGGTCACACAAGCTGAGCAAAATCAGAGGCACAATTTGTTCCATACCAAGGGAGTTGTGAAGGAACGTTCTGTGCGCGTCATCATAGACGGAGGGAGCTGCAACAACTTGGCTAGCATGGAGATGGTGGAGAAGCTTTCTCTCACCACAAGACCACATCCACATCCTTACTACATCCAATGGTTCAACAACAGCGGCAAGGTTAAGGTGACACGTACTGTTCGTGTGCATTTTAGTATCTCTACATATGCTGATTATGTTGATTGTGATGTGGTACCTATGCAAGCATGTTCCTTATTACTTGGTAGACCATGGCAATTTGATAAAAAATTTGTACACCATGGTAGAAACAATCAGTATACTCTTGTTCATAAGGATAAAAATATTACTTTGCTTCCTATGACTCCCGATTCTATTTTGAAAGATGATATTAATAGAGCTAATAAAGCAAAACAGGAGAAAAATACGAGTGAAAATCAGATTGTGGCAAAAGAATTTGAGCAACAAATGAAGCCTAATTATAAACCATCTAGTGTTGCTTCTAAAATTAAATTGAAAAGTGCATGTTTATTTGCCACCAAATCTGATATTGATGCACTAGATTTCAGCAAATCTGTTTGCTATGCTTTTGTGTGCAAAGATGCATTATTTTCATTCGAGGACGTGCCTTCCTCTTTGCCTCCTGCTGTCACTAACATTTTGCAGGAGTTCGCTGACGTCTTTCCACAAGACGTGCCACCGGCATTACCGCCTATTCGAGGGATTGAGCATTAGATTGACTTAATTCCCAGTGCTTCACTGCCAAACCGTGCGCCATACCGTACCAATCCAGAGGAGACGAAGGAGATTATGCGTCAAGTACAAGATCTTCTCGACAAAGGTTATATACGCGAATCCCTTAGTCCTTGTGTTGTTCCTATTATTCTAGTGCCAAAAAAGGATGGTACATCGCGTATGTGTGTTGATTGTAGAGGCATTAATAATATTACTATTCGTTATCGTCATCCTATTCCTAGGCTAGATGATATGCTTGATGAATTGAGTGGCTCTACAATATTCTCCAAAGTTGATTTGCATAGTGGATACCATCAAATTCGTATGAAATTGGGAGATGAATGGAAAACAGCATTTAAAACTAAGTTTGGATTATATGAGTGGTTAGTCATGCCTTTTGGGTTAACTAATGCGCCTAGTACTCTCAAGAGACTAATGAACGAAGTTTTACGTGCTTTCGTTGGACGATTTGTGGTGGTCTATTTTGATGATATACCGATTTATAGCAGATCTTTGGAAGAACATTTGGAACATTTACGTGCTGTTTTTATTGCTCTACGTGATGCACGTTTGTTTGGTAACCTTGGGAAGTGCACCTTTTGCACCGACCGAGTATCTTTTCTTGGCTATGTTGTTACTCCACAGGGAATTGAAGTTGATAAAGCCAAGATTGAAGCTATTGAGAGTTGGCCGCAGCCCAAAACGGTCACACAAGTGAGGAGTTTTCTTGGCCTCGCTAGATTCTATAGGCGTTTTGTGAGAGATTTCAGCACCATTGCTGCACCTCTCAATGAGCTTACAAAGAAACATGTGCCTTTTCTTTGGGGTACCGCACAGGAAGAAGCCTTCACGGTATTGAAAGATAAGTTGACACATGCTCCTTTACTCCAACTTCCTGATTTTAATAAGACTTTTGAGCTTGAATGTGATGCTAGTGGAATTGGATTAGGAGGTGTGTTATTACAAGATGGCAAACCTGTTGCATACTTTTCTGAAAAATTGAGTGGGCCTAGTCTGAATTATTCTACTTATGATAAAGAATTATATGCTCTTGTTCGGACTTTAGAAACATGGCAACATTATTTATGGCCCAAAGAATTTGTTATACATTCTGATCATGAATCTTTGAAACATATTAAAAGTCAAGCTAAACTGAATCATAGACATGCTAAATGGGTTGAATTCATTGAGACTTTCCCTTATGTCATTAAACACAAGAAGGGAAAAGAAAATGTTATTGCTGATGCATTGTCTCGTCGCTATACTATGCTTTCACAACTTGACTTCAAAATATTTGGTTTGGAGACCATCAAAGATCAATATGTGCATGATGTTGATTTTAAAGATGTAATGCAGAATTGTAAAGAAGGAAGAATGTGGAACAAGTTTGTCATTAACGATGGATTTGTGTTTCATGCTAACAAGCTATGCATTCCAGCTAGCTCTGTTCGTCTTTTGTTGTTGCAGGAGGCGCATGGAGGAGGATTAATGGGTCACTTTGGCGTGAAGAAGATGGAGGACGTACTTGCTACACATTTCTTTTGGCCAAAGATGAGACGGGATGTTGAGCGTTTTATTGCTCGTTGCACTACATGTCAAAAAGCTAAGTCACGACTCAATCCTCATGGTTTATATATGCCTTTGCCTATACCTAGTGTTCCTTGGGAGGATATATCTATGGACTTTGTTTTAGGTTTACCTCGAACAAAGAAGGGGAGGGATAGATATTTGTTGTCATGGATAGATTCTCGAAAATGGCACACTTTATACCATGTCATAAAAGCGATGATGCTGTTAATGTTGCTGATTTGTTCTTTTGTGAAATTATTCACTTGCATGGTGTGCCAAATACTATTGTTTCAGATCGTGATACTAAATTTCTTATCCACTTTTAGAGATGTTTATGGGCTAAGTTGGGGACTAAACTGCTTTTTAGTACTACTTGTCACCCCCAAACTGATGGACAAACTGAAGTAGTCAATAGAACGTTGTCTACTATGCTTAGGGCTGTTTTGAAGAATAATAAGAAAATGTGGAGGAATGCTTGCCTCATATTGAATTTGTTTATAATCGTTCATTGCATTCTACTACTAAGATGTGCCCTTTTGAAGTTGTGTATGGTTTCCTACCTCGTGCACCTATTGATTTGTTGCCTCTTCCATCTTCGGAGAAGGTTAATTTTGATGCTAAACAACGTGCTGAATTGATTTTAAAAATGCATGAGTTAACTAAGGAAAACATTGAGCGCATGAATGCTAAATATAAACTTGCTGGAGATAAGGGTAGAAAACATGTTGTGTTTGCACCTGGAGATCTTGTTTGGTTACATTTGCGTAAGGATAGGTTTTCTGATTTGCGCAAATCAAAGCTAATGCCACGTGCTGATGGTCCCTTTAAGGTGTTAGAGAAAATAAATGATAATGCATATAAACTTGAGCTGCCTGCAGATTTTTGGGTTAGTCCCACTTTTAACATTGCAGATTTGAAGCCTTATTTGGGTGAGGAAGATGAACTTACGTCGAGGATGACTTCATTTCAAGAAGGGGAGGATAATGAGGACATCAATACAATTGTTACACCCACAGCCCCTGCTGCTATACATAGTGGACCAATTACTAGAGCTCGCGCATGCCAACTAAATTACCAGGCACTTTCGTTTCTTGGTAATGATTCTAATGTTCATGAGAATATGATGCTGCCTAAATTGGATACATTTGTTTTGCTTACAAATGAAGGGCCTAGCTTGGAGAAGGATGAACATTGGAGCAAGAACAAGCATGGAGATGATGGCATGCGCAAGGGGAACAAGAACGGAGTTACAAGTGATGATTTCAGGACTTTGAGGCCACCATAATGGGTGCATGAAGCCTTGGACGAAATATACAAGATGCCACTTCATAAATTTCGTCCCGAGGCTATTATAGGTGCTGCGTCACCTTATTATTGGGCCAGGCCCATGGAATTTTCGAAATACATAAGTATAGGCTATTTTTAGAGTCCGTATGTGTGGGGAAACAAGAGATAGGGTTGATTTCGGACCCCTCCACCAAGGGCCACGAAATTCCCCCCCTCTTCCTCCATATATACAGCCCTTAGGGCATCATTTAGACTTTGGGTTTTGTTTAGATTAAAGTTCGCCATAGCTGCAACTTCGCGTACTTCGTTTGTGTTCAACGACCAGACAAAGGCGTCACAAAACCCCACCTTGATCAATAAAGCTTTCATCTTATATTCGCAATATCCAGATTGCAATCTCAGTTTCTTGCTTGTTCTTCCTTTGCTCGCAGGAAACAGACCCTCGTGGTCAGGTTGATCATGCTCCAGCATGGTCAATAACCTCTCGGAGTTGGTTTAGCGATTGCTAAGGTGCGGCGTCCTCGCACGTCGTAGTCGGATCGTCAAAGTCGACTTCCACCAAAGCGAAATCCAACATCTCATCAAAAGACGAGACACCTTTGCCTCTATCACCGGCCCTCACCCTTTGGTCTGCCCACGGCATCGCGCCCTGGCATGCCAGCGACGGCTGAGACCAGCGCGAGAGCCGGGACCCGAGGACGTAGAGTTTCAACATCTAACCCAGCTTGCGCGTTAAAGGAAGGGTGCCTGAGCATCGCGACTCAGGGCTCCTACCGGCTCTCCAGCCCTCACCCTCTGGTCTGCCCACGGCATCGCGCCCTGGCATGCCAGCGACGGCTGACACCAGCCCGAGAGCCAGGAGCCGAGGACGTAGAGTTTCGACATCTAACCCAGCTTGCGCGTTAAAGGGGGGGGGGTGCTTGAGCATCACGACTCAGGGCTCCTACCGGCTCTCCGGCCCTCACCCTCTGGTCTGCCTAGGGCATCGTGCCCCGGCATACCAGCGATGGCTGAGACCAGCCTGAGAGCCGGGACCCGAGGACGTAGAGCATCGACATCTAGCCAAATTTGCAGGAACACACTCCAAGATAAGGCCCAGAGCCAGGCGCAACCCGCCTTGAGGTAGGGCCCCGTGAGTCCCGCGCTGGCTCATGGGTGCCCAGATACACCTCGTCAAGCCCTGTCGTGCCAGCCACGTGCCAGGGCGGGGTTGTACACGCCCCGGGGGCTCCTCCCGGAGGGGAGCCCCCTCCCACGCACCAGTGGAAGCACCATGCTCCGTGCTGGCTGACGACGCTGCCGAGGAGCGGCTATGCCCGTACACATACGAAAGCGCTATGCTCCGCGCTGGTGATAAACAACTGAGGGTGGCCCCCGGGCCGCATCAACCTCAGGGAGCCCAGAGCTCAGTGTCTAGCCTCATCGCAACGCCTCCCCTCGGGAGTGCCGCGCGAGGGGGCTGGGCACGGGGGCTACGCCTGGGTCACGCCCAGACGCACCCCACCCAGCCAGGCCTCCCGGGCCTGGTTCGTCGCACGTCCCTCCCCGAGCGGAGCCAAGGTATGAAGGCCGTTTGAGCGTCAAGGGGGACTCCTGAGCATCACGACTCAGGAGCCTAACTGGTCACGTAGCCCCTCACTCCTTGGCCCCGTCCTGGTTTCCGGTCGGGGCTAACGGCGGTTGAGGTATGCGTGGGGCCGGGCTCTACAGACGTAGAACGGTAGATCCACCCCCACATCTCACCTCCCTACTTGCTGTTCGAGCGCCGAGGAGGACTCCTGAGCATCGCGACTCAGGAGCCTAACTTGTCACGTAGCCCTTCACTCCTTGGTCCCGTCCTGGTTTCCGGTCGGGGCTAACGACGGCTGAGGTATGCGCGGGGCCGGGCTCTGCCGGCGTAGGACACAAGCAAGTAGGAAGGAAATAGCGCAAATTTTAAGGAATTCAAAAGCAAATATTACAGTCCATACTGTTATCATAGCACCAAATGCAAGTTTTAACGCCTCCCCGAGGCCTGATACATGTGCAGAAACTAAAAGTAGGACGAGAGCCACAATGGAGTCACTTGCCGTCCGTGGAGTTGCGCGGAGCGGGTTAGCCTTGTGGAGCTTTCGGGCTGGCAGCGCTCTGCTCCGGCCTGGTGCTGAAGGCCCGAAACTTCCCCAGCAGAGCCTCTGCACGACCCTTCACGGCCTCAGCAGCGGCAGCGGCATGCTCGCCGCTCGCTGGCTCCAGCAGGCTGTCGAGGTCGACGTTGGGGTCGCGAAGATAGATGTGGGTGAAGACCCGCGTCAGCGCCGCAGAAGACAAGACGCGTGCCTCGGCCTCAGCCGTAGGGCCAAGGCCAAGCGCGACATCTTCAAGAGCACGAACTAGGAAAGGAAGCAGCTTGGCGGGGCCGTCCTCCTCGCCAGCCAGCGGGCTCTCCAGGCCGCTCTCATAAAGCGTCTTCAGTGAAGTGCGGGCCTTCTCCTCCATCTCCGCAAAGGCCACATGACCCTCGGCAAGAACCCGTGCCTTGCCGTCCAACTCAACCTTCCTTGCCTCCAGCTCTTGCTCCAGCGCGCCTAGGCGGTCACGGCGCTTCTTGAGCTTGGCGTCCCAGTCCTTGACGGCCGCCTCGCGAGCCTTCATGCCGTCCTCCTGCTCTTGGCGAAGGCGAGTCTCCTCGGCGAGCCGGTCCTGCAGGCCCTTCAGCTCGCTCTCCAGCACCTCGCAATGACCTCGGGCATTAGCCGCCTCCCCCAAGGCGGCGTCGCGGGCAGCCTTCGCCCCAAGGACGGCCTGCTTCTCCTCGTCGCAGGCCGTCGAGGCCTGGACCAGCGCCGCCAGAATCGATGCATCGGAGTGAATCCAGCCATAGGCTAGCTCCAAGCGCCCGGCCACCAAACGAGGGTCGGCGCTCAGAAGATCCCGCCGCAGACGGTCCAGTTCGGCAGCAGCACGATCCAGGACAGTAGGAGGAGACGGGGAAGGAGTAGTCGGCGGAGTAGGAGGAGAAGACGGCAGCGTGACCACGGTGTCCTGGGGCGGGGCCTGCTGCGCCCCAGCGGCTGTGGTGGCGGCGTCAAGCGGGGGCGCCTCGGGAGTCGCCTGGGCCATAGGAGCCGAGCCCACCCCAGCCGGCTCGGCAGGGCCTCGCAAGGACGCCCGGGCAGGAGAGGCCCGTGCGTCACATCCATCTTCTTTTGCAAGCAGAGGCGCTGCCGCGGACGGAGTCTCAGGAGCCCCCTTCGGCTTCTTTGTCATGGGCGCCAGCCTAGCCGGGAGATACGAACGTCAGGCCTCAGCGACGAAACAAGAAACAAGACAGGGATCAAGCACTTACAGGTCGTCGCCCGCGGGCTCGAGCAGCCTCCGGCCATACTTGAAGCCCGAGAGCTGGTTGCAAGGATCAGCCTCTAGGAGCACGGGTGCAGCTGGGGTGCCTGCGGATCGCCTCGGGGCTGGGGCAGACCCGCGGGGGATCAGCCCAGCCCGGTCCTTCTTCGGGACCAGGGGCAGGCTCCCGCCGCCTGCTCGTCATCACCCTCGTCGTCGTCACTCAGAGAGAGGCGGAGAGCGCGGGACTTGCGCCGAAGAGGCGGAGCCCTTGACTCTGCCTCGGAGTTAGCCCCCTTTTCCCGCTCCCCTTCCTCCCTCTCTTCGCTGGAGTCGCCGGAGGATACGTCCACCAGGTCCTCGGGAGCCTCCGCGGGCACAGGCCCGTCCCCGTTGAAGACGGGCATGGACACCACAACCTGCTCCCAGTCCTTACGAAGGAACAGGGGCGTCGGAGCACCCTCCAGCCTTGCCACGTCGCGCCCGACCAAAGACTGGAGGACCGCGGCCAGATCCTCATCGGCCAGGACAGCGGGGCTCAGGTGGGGCCTCCACATCGGAAGCGAGTACTGACGAAGCGGAGCCAGCTGATGCTCCAGGAACTCCCTCAACAGCGAGGCGCCAGTCAGCTTCGCCGCTATCATGCTGGCCGGCCTCAAATCCGCATCCATCTTCTCCAACACCAGCCTTGCACGGGGATCCACAAGCTCCACTCGAGACCAGTCGTCGGAGCTCGAGGGGTGCCCCGTGGGCAAGACCAGCCGGGGGTGGACGCACCCAGCATCAACTAAGACCCACTTGCTCCTGAAGCCCTCAATCCTTTTCCCGGGGTTCGAAATGGCGATGGAGCTGCCGTACGCGACGAAGCTCGCACACGTAGAGACGGAACCACGAGAGGGCCAGAGGGAGAAGTAGTGGCGCAGCAAGGCCACTGAGGGCTTCACCCCCACGTGAGCCTCACAATAGTAGGCGAAGATCGCCAGAAGGAGGGCAGAGTTGGGGTGGAGGTGCAGAGCTTGAAGGTTATAATGGCAGAGGACAGAAAAGAAGAACTCAGAGAAGGGAGGCACCAGACCGGTGACAATGGCGCTAAAGAAGAGCGGATAGAAGGTGCTCCCTTGGCCCTCAGGGAGGGCAGAGCCAGCATTGAACACCTTTGCCCCGTCGATGCCCTGCGCCGCCGCCATCTGGCGCACCCGGGCAAGGCTCGCCTCCGACACGTTCAGTGAGTCCAAGGCAGACGAATACCAAGCTCCGGCCGGGGCCTGGCGAGGCGCCATGTCTGGCTAGGGCACGCGGGTGGAGTAGATCTGGAGATTTCGAAGGCAGGAAGGAGAGGCGCAAGAAAGGGGATCTGAGCAGCAACTGGAGAGAGCAAAGGAGGCAGAGCGCAGATGCCGCTCCTTATCAACTCGCGCGGTTGCGGAGACGCCCACATCCAATCAACCGCCACGCGGCGCCCAAGGCCGCAGGCTGTTAGGGCCCGCGATGCTCCGCACTTGCCCTTTCGCCTCTCTGCTCGCCCAAGTCCGGGCGCGCCTTGGGCCCGGGGGCTACTGTCGGCATTCTGGGAACGGGGGTCCCCAGACTTGCCTACCTGCGGCCTGCGGCGTGGCTCAAAGGGGGCCCAGCACGGCCCATCTTCATCAACACAAGCTCAAGACCCTCGCGAGGGGCCAAGCCTCGCGGTTCGGACGACAAGGAGCTTCCTCAGGCACGGCCTTGTCAGGCTGGCTCATGAGGAGGCGGAGAGTTCAAGGCGGGGTACCTCGCGAGGTGCCCATGACGCAAGCCATGACGACCAAGGGCGCCAGCCCGCGCAGTGTCCTTCTTTCCTCTTTGGTGCAAGGGGAGCAAGCGCAGGCGAGAGCATCAAGCAAAGGCATCCATTTCGGTGCAACAAGACCAAGACCAGTCCAACGGTAGGATGGAGGTCACCGTGGAGCCCAAGTCGGCGTCACCACCAGAGCCTTTGACAGGTGAGGACCAACTTTAGTCAGGATAAGTGTACTAGATGTTCCCCTTCAAAATGGCCAATTGTTGGCGCCCTTCCCGCTCAATATTTGGGAAGAGGCCCATGGCCTTTGCCTATAAATAGGACTAGCCACCCACAGGGTAGAGGCATCTGGATAGGAATCTGGAGATAAGATAGGCATCTAGAATCAACCCCTCCAAAGGGACAACGCCACTACAAGAACAGACCCTCACGAGGTTGTTCTTCCTTGTATTGTTCATCATCAGCCAAGAGGCAATCCACCACGCCACACACTGGAGTAGGGTATTACACCACAATAGTGGCCTGAACCAGTATAAACCCTGTGTCTCTTGCGTTGTGCTTCTCGTAGTTTAGATCTTAGCGATTCGGCGAGGAACAGGTAGGTAGAAGGCGAAACCTCCGCGCGCACCCCAGTGTTCGAACCTCAAGTGTCCACCGGAACCCTAAATCCGATAGATACTACTCATAGATTCATCAAAATAAGCAAACAACACATAGAAAACAGAATCTATCAAAAACAGAATAGTATGTAGTAATCTGTATCAAACTTATACTTCTGGAACACCAAAAATCCTACCAAATTAGGAAGTCCTAAGCAATTCGTGTACCAATCCATATAAAAAAGAATCAGAGAATCAGATCCGAAGCATGTTTCTGTGAATTAACAAAACTAATTTACTGGGTGTAAAAGTTTCTGATTCTCAGCAGGATCAACACAACTATCACCGTAAGCTATCCTAAAGGTCTTACTTGGCACTTTATTGAAACAAAACCTATAAAACATGATTACTACAGTAGCATAATCATGTGGACACACAAAAACAGTAAGGATAAATATTGGGTTGTCTCCCAACAAGCATTTTTATTTAATGCCTTTCTAGTTAGGCATGATGATGACAATGATGCTCACATAAAAGATAAGAATTGAAACATAACGGGAGCATCATGAAGCATATGACTAGCACATTTAAGCCTAACCCACTTCCTATGCATAGGGATTTCGTGAGCAGACAACTTATGGGAACAATAATCAACAAGCATAGGAAGGTAAAACAAGCATAGCTTCAAGATTTTAAGCACATAGAGAGGAAACTTAATATTATTGCAATTCCTACAAGCATATGTTCCTCCCTCATAATAATTTTCAGTATCATCATGAATGAATTCCACAATATAACCAGCACCTAAAGCATTCTTTTCATGATCTACAAGCATAGAAAATTTACTACTCTCCACATAAGCAAAATCCTTCTCATGAATAGTAGTGGGAGCAAACTCAACAAAATAATTATCATGTGAGGCATAATCCAATTGAAAACTAAAATCATGATGACAAGTTTCGTGGCTATCATTATTCCTAATAGCATACAAGTCATCACAATAATCATCATAGATAGCAACTTTGTTCTCATAATCAATTGGAACCTCTTCTGACATAGTGGAATCATCACTAAATAAAGTTGACACTCTTCCAAACCCACTTTCATGTTCATCACAATAAGATTGAACATCCTCCAAAATAGTGGGATCACTACTTCCTAAAGTTGACACTCTTCCAAACCCACTTTCATCAATATAATCATAAATAGGATGCATGCTTTCATCATAATAAATATTCTCATCAAAACTTGGGGGACTAAAAATATCATATTCATCAAACATAGCTTCCCCAAGCTTGTGGCTTTGCATATCATTAGCATCATGGATATTCAAGGAATTCATACTAACGACATTGCAATCATGCTCATAATTCACATATTTCATGCCAAGCATTCTATGTAATTCTTCTTCTAGCACTTGGGCACAATTTTCCTTTTCTTCATACTCACGAAAGATATTAAAAAGATGAAGCGTAAGAGACAAACTCAATTCCATTTTTTTGTAGTTTTCTTTTATAAACTAAACTAGTGATAAAACAAGAAACAAAAAGATTCGATTGCAAGATCTAAAGATATACCTTCAAGCACTCACCTCCCCGGCAACGGCGCTAGAAAAGAGCTTGATGTCTACTACACAACCTTCTTCTTGTAGACGTTGTTGGGCCTACAAGTGCACATGTTTGTACGACAGTAGCAAATTTCCCTCAAGTGGATGACCTAAGGTTTATCAATCCGTGGGAGGCGTAGGATGAAGATGGTCTCTCTCAAGCAACCCTGCAGCCAAATAACAAAGAGTCTCTTGTGTCCCCAACACACCCAATACAATGGTAAATTGTATAGGTGCACTAGTTCGGCGAAGAGATGGTGATACAAGTGCAATATGGATGGTAGATATAGGTTTTTGTAATCTGAAAATATAAAAACAGCAAGGTAACTAATGATAAAAGTGAGCGTAAACGGTATTGCAATGATAGGAAACAAGGCATGGGGTTCATACTTTCACTAGTGCAAGTTCTCCTCAACAATAATAACATAGATAGATCATATAACAATCCCTCGACATGCAACAAACAGTCACTCCAAAGCCACTAATAGCGGAGAACAAACAAAGAGATTATGGTAGGCTAGGAAACCACCTCAAAGTTATTCTTTCGGATCAATCTATTCAAGAGTTCGTACTAGAATAACACCTTAAGACACAAATCAACCAAAACCCTAATTTCACCTAGATACTCCATTGTCACCTCAAGTATCTGTGGGCATGATTATACGATATGCATCACACAATCTCAGATTCATCCAACCAACACAAAGTACTTCAAAGAGTGCCCCAAAGTTTCTACCGGAGAGTCAAGAAAACGTGTGCCAACCTCTATCCATAGGTTCATGGGCGGAACCCGCAAGTTGGTCACCAAAACATACATCAAGTGGCACTTGATATCCCATTGTCACCACAGATAAACACGGCAAGACATACATCAAGTGGTCTGAAATAAAGACTCATTCCGATAAGATAACTTCAAGAGGGAAACTCAATTCATCACAAGAGAGTACAGGGGGAAAAACATCATAAGATCCAACTATAATAGCAAAGCTTGCGATACATCAAGATCGTGCCATAGAGAGTACACGAGAGAGAGATCAAACACATAGCTACTGGTACATACCCTCAGCCCCGAGGGTGAACTACTCCCTCCTCGTCATGGATAGCGCCGGGATGATGAATATGGCCACCGGTGATGGGTTCCCCCTCCGGCAGGGTGCCGGAATGGACTCCCGAGAGGTTTTTGGTGGCTACAGATGCTTGCGGCGGCGGAACTCCCGATCTATCTTGATATTCGATGTTTTAGGGTACGTAGCCTTATGTAGGCAAAAGAACTCGGTCGGGGGGTGCTCAAGGGGCCCACGAGACAGGGGGCGCGCCTAGTAGGGGGGGGGGGCGCCCCCCTATCTCCTGGCCTCCTCGAGGATTTTATGATGTGAACTCCAAGTCTTCAGGATGATATTCTTCCAAAAAAATCACGATGCCGAAGGTTTCATTCCGTTGGGACTCCGTTTGATATTCATTTTCTTCGAAATACTTAAACAGGCAAGAAAACAGCAATATGGGCTGGGCCTCCGGTTAATAGGTTAGTCCCAAAAGTAATATAAAACTGTATAATAAATCCCGTAATCATTCAAAACAGATAATAAAATAGCATGAATGCTTCATTAATTATAGATACGTTGGAGACGTATCAGTTACCAGCGCATCGGCAAGGCTTCTACAATGGGTGGCTACCGGGGTAGGGCCCGACAACCGCGCCTTATGGGTAGAACTTACGAAGATGCTCAATGTTCCATGATTTTTGCATTTTGATGCCATTTTTGGTCTCCGGACGGACTGCGCCATATCTGGTGACTCGTACTATCCGGTAAGGGCCTTCCAACTTCGGCGTCAACTTGTTGGAACCCTTGGCAGACTAAACACGCCTAAGGACAAGGTCGCCTTCCTCAAGGCTCCGGGTATGGACCCTGCGGCTGTGATAGTGGCACAGGGCTTGCTGGTAGCATGCAGCACGCACAGCAACCCGGAGATGGTTCTCTTCAAGGAGCACGACATTGTCATGCCAGTGCTGCTCTTGCTCTACTTCATCTTAGGCAAATACTCGAGGTGACCCGTATATGAGTTCCGTGGGGAGCACTACTTCTGCCCCATAGACTAGGGAGAAGGGAGTCTGGCTGGTAGCTCGATTTGGTGTCGTACAAAGGGACCAAAGAACCACCGACAGCTCGTCGATCCAGCATTTGCCGCACTTTTGCATCTTATCAAAAGTCCTTGTCATGAGCCACGCATCACTTCAGTGTTCATCCTCTCAACCTGTCCATTGCTCCTGGGATGAGCGAAAGAGGCGAATGAAACCTTGTTTCCAAGGGTTTGAACGTATTGCATGAAGCCGCGGCTTGTGAATTGGGTGCCATTGTCAGTGATAACTTTGGAGGGTACTCCGAAACGGCACACCAATCCCTTCAAGAACTTGATAGTTGATTATACAGTTACCTTCCTCACACGCTCCACTTCCGGCCACTTTGTAAACTCGTCGATTGCGATGTACAAGAATTCAAAGCCCCCGGTAGCAACGGGGAAGGGGCCCAAGATGTCGAGCCCCCAGACCAAAAATGGCCATGACAAAGGGATTGTCTGGAGAGCTTGAGCGGGTTGACGGATGTTCTTGGAGTGGAACTGGCAGGCTTCACATCTGGTGACTAGCTCAATTGCATCCTTGAGGGCTGTGGGCTAGTAGAAACCTTGCCGGAAAGTTTTTCCAACCAAGGCTCTTTATCCAATATAGGAGCCGCACACTCCTTTGTGTATTTCTGCCAACAGTTCCTTCCTCTCTTCCCGGCAAATGCACTTTAATTTCACACCGTTGGGCCTCCTTTTGTATATTGTGTCATTGAAAAATTGATACATACTGGCCCACCGGGCTACTCTTTCAGCTTCTTCTTGCTCTTTGGGAAGTTCTCCAGTTTGGAGGTAGCGGACGATGTGTCATGCCCAAGTTGGAGCTCGTGGCTTATCAACTAGGACCAATGGAACCTCCTCACTCGTGGGAGCGCCTACCTCGACCGCAAGGACCTGTGGTCCTGTGAAAGAGTGCAGCTCACCAAGGGAAGTGGAGTTGTTCCCGATAGCTTCTCTATCGGGTACCTCTGGAGGCCCCACCGGTAAAGGTTTGCCGGAGTCCAACTTCCTCCTTTTCTTGGCCATCATCATCGGAGGTACTGATGGTTGTGTTAGATGAAGGACAGAGATCCCTGGTTCCACAGGGAGCTTTTGTGTGGCACTCTTTGACAAATAATCAGCAGCGTTGTTTTCCGCACGCGACACATGCTCTGTTTGCAATCCTTCAAAGTGTTCCTCCAACTTTCTCACTTCTTTAACGTATGCCTCCATTAATGGGCTCTAGTAATCCTTGTTAACCTGTCTTACCACAAGCCGGGAATCTCCATGGATGATCAACTTCTTGATCCCCAACTCTACTGCAATCCCGAGCCTGGCAAGGAGCACTTCATATTATGCAGTGTTGTTGGTAGCTTTCTCCTGGGGAAAATGCATTTGGACAACATACTTGAGGTGCTCTCCGGTGGGCGCGACAAAGAGCATGCCAGCCCCGCACCTTGTGAAAGCACAAGTGCTCCCTGGGTGATTTTGGTAATTAATGTCAACATATCTCTTGTTGGACTAACACTTTTACCTAGTATGTTTCAGACAAGTTCAACAATGGAGTGGCATGGACTAAAGGATGCGGAACCCCTTCAAGATGCTAAGGACAAAGGATTGGCTCAAGCTCCAAGATCAAGACTCTACATTTTCTATTCTAGTGATCCAAGATCACATTGAGTCTATAGGAAAAGCCAATACTATCAAGAGGGGATGAGGTGTTGCTTAATGGCTTGCTTGCTCAAAGTGCTTAGTGATATGCTCCAAAGCCCTCAACTACTTTCCCACATCCACATATGTCCTAAACCAAAAAGTCTAAACTCGGCCCTATCGATTCTTTCTATCCGGCGCCACCGAGTTTAGATGTCTTAGCCACTGCCACAAACCCTAGGCAAATCGGTCTCACCGATAGGGATCTCGGTCTCACCGAGATGGGATTGTAATCTCTCTGTGTATGTCCATTACCAATGTGACGCCCCCAATTCAATCGTACACTAATCATGCACGCAAACGTGTACGATCAAGATCAGGGACTCACGGGAAGATATCACAACACAACTCTAAAAACATAAATAAGTCATACATGCATCATATTACAAGCCAGGGGCCTCGAGGGCTCGAATACAAGTGCTCGATCATAGACGAGTCAGCGGAAGCAACAATATCTAAGTACACACATAAGTTAAAGAAGTTGCCATAAGATGGCTAGCACAAACTGGGATACAGATCGAAAGAGGCGCAGGCCTCCTGCCTGGGATCCTCCTAACTACTCCTGGTCGTCGTCAGCAGCCTGCACGTAGTAGTAGGCACCTCCAGTGTAGTAGTCGTCGTCGACGGCGGCGTTTGGCTCCTGGGAATCCAATGTCTGGTTGCGACATCCGAGAAGAAGAGAAAAAAGGGGAAAAGAGGGAGCAAAGCAACCAAGTACTCATCCAAAGTACTCGCAAGCAAGGATCTACACTACATATGCATGGGTATATGTGTAAAGAGGCAATATCGGTGGACTGAACTGCAGAATGCCAGAATAAGAGGGGGATAGCTAGTCCTATCGAAGACTACGCTTCTGGCAGCCTCCGTCTTGCAGCATGCAGAAGAGAGTAGATTGAAGTCCTCCAAGTAGCATCGCATAGCATAATCCTACTCGGCGATCCTCCCCTCATCGCCTTGTTGGAAAGCGATCACCGGGTTGTCTCTGGAACTTGTCTGGGTGTGTTTTATTAAGTATCTAGTTCTAGTTGTCATAAGGTCAAGGTACAACTCCGGGTCGTCCTTTTACCGAGGGACACGGCTATTCGAATAGATAAACTTCCCTGCAGGGGTGCACCACATAACCCAACACGCTCGATCCCATTTGTCCGGACACACTTTCCTGGGTCATGGACGGCATCGGAAGATCAACACGTCGCAGCCCCACCTAGGTGTTGGAGAACGTTGCAGAAAACAAAAATTTTCCTACGGTTTCACCAAGATCCACCTATGAGTTCATCTAGAAACGAGTGATTAGATGCATCTACGTACCTTGTAGATCACAAGCGGAAGCGTTCAAAGAACGGGGATGATGTAGTCGAACACGACGTGATCCAAATCACCGGAGATCCTAGCACCGAACGGACGGCACCTCCGCGTTCAACACACGTACGGAACAGCCACGTCTCCTCCTTCTTGATCCAGCAAGGGGAGAGGAGAGGTTGAGGGAGATGGCACCAGCAGCAGCACGACGGCGTGGTGTTGATGGAGCTGCAGTACTCCGGCAGGGCTTCGCCAAGCGCTATGGAGGAGGAGGAGGTTATGGAGAGGGAGAAGGAGGCAACCAAAGGCGTGGATGAAGAGCCCTCCTTCCCCCCACTATATATAGGAGGGCCAAGGGGGGCGCCGGCCCTAGGAGATCCAATCTCCTAGGGGGGTGCGGCCAAGGGGGAGGAATCCCTCCTCCCCAAGGCACCTAGGAGGTGCCTTCCCCTCCTAGGACTCTTCCTCCCTTGAAACCCTAGGCGCATGGGCCTCTTGGGGCTGGTGCCCTTGGCCCATGTAGGCCAAGGCGCACCCCCTACAGCCCATGTGGCCCCCCGGGACAGGTGGCCCCACCCGGTGGACCCCCGGGACCCTTCCGGTGGTCCCGGTACAATACCGATAACCCCGAAACTTGTCCCGATGCCCGAAACAGGACTTCCCATATATAAATCTTTACCTCCGGACCATTCTGGAACTCCTCGTGACGTTCGGGATCTCATCCGGGACTCCGAACAACATTCGGGTTACTGCATATACATATCCCTACAACCCTAGCGTCACCGAACCTTAAGTGTGTAGACCCTACAGGTTCGGGAGACATGTAGACATGACCGAGATCGCTCTCCGGTCAATAACCAACAGCGGGATCTGGATACCCATGTTGGCTCCCACATGCTCCTCGATGATCTTATCAGATGAACCACGATGTCGAGGATTCAAGCAACCCCGTATACAATTCCCTTTGTCAATCGATATGTTACTTGCCCGAGATTCGATCGTCGGTATCCCAATACCTCGTTCAATCTCGTTACCGGCAAGTCACTTTACTCGTACCGTAATGAATGATCCTGTGACCAGACACTTGGTCACTTTGAGCTCATTATGATGATGCGTTACCGAGTGGGCCCAGTGATACCTCTCCATCATGCGGAGTGACAAATCCCAGTCTTGATCCATGTCAACCCAACAGACACTTTCGGAGATACCCGTAGTATACCTTTATAGTCACCCAGTTACGTTGTGACGTTTGGCACACCCAAAGCACTCCTACGGTATCCGGGAGTTACACGATCTCATGGTCTAAGGAAAAGATACTTTGACATGGGAAAACTCTAGCAAACGAACTATACGATCTTGTGCTATGTTTAGGATTGGGTCTTGTCCATCACATCATTCTCCTAATGATGTGATCTCATTATCAATGACATCCAATGTCCATAGTCAGGAAATCATGACTATCAGTTGATCAACGAGCTAGTCAATTAGAGGCTTACTAGGGACATGTTGGTGTCTATTATTCACACATGTATTACGATTTCCGGATAACACAATTATAGCATGAAAAAAGACAATTATCATGAACAAGGATATATAATAATAATGCTTTTATTATTGCCTCTAGGGCATATTTCCAACAGTCTCCCACTTGCACTAGAGTCAATAATCTAGTTACACTGTGATGAATCAAACACCCATGGAATTCTGGTGTTGATCATGTTTTGCTCTAGGGAGAGGTTTAGTCAACGGATCCACTACATTCAGGTCCGTATGTACTTTACAAATCTCTATGTCTCCATCTTGAACATTTTCACGAATGGATTTGAAGCGACACTTGATGTGCCTTGTCTTCTTGTGAAACCTGGGCTCCTTGGCAAGAGCAATAGCTCCAGTGTTGTCACAAAAGAGCTTGATCGGCCCCAACGCATTGGGTATGACTCCTAGGTCGGTGATGAACTCCTTCACCCATATTGCTTCATGTGCTGTCTCCGAGGCTGCCATGTACTCCGCTTCACATGTAGATCCCGCCACGACGCTCTGCTTGCAACTGCACCAGCTTACTGCCCTACCATTCAAAATATACACGTATCCGGTCTGTGACTTAGAGTCATCCAGATCTGTGTTGAAGCTAGCATCGACGTAACCCTTTACGACGAGCTCTTCGTCACCTCCATAAACGAGAAACATTTCCTTAGTCCTTTTCAGGTACTTCAGGATATTCTTGACCGCTGTCCAGTGTTCCTTGCCGGGATTACTTTGGTACCTTCCTACCAAACTTACGGCAAGGTTTACATCAGGTCTGGTACACAGCATGGCATACATAATAGAACCTATGGCTGAGGCATAGGGGATGACACTCATCTCTTCTATATCTTCTGTCGTGGTCGGACATTGAGCTGAGCTCAATTTCACACCTTGCAGCACAGGCAAGAACCCCTTCTTAGACTGATCCATATTGAAGTTCTTCAATATCTTATCAAGGTATGTGCTTTGTGAAAGACCTATGAGGCGTCTCGATCTATCTCTATAGATCTTGATTCCTAATATATAAGCAGCTTCTCCAAGGTCCTTCATTGAAAAACTCTTATTCAAGTAGGCCTTTATGCTGTCCAAGAGTTCTATATCATTTCCCATCAAAAGTATGTCATCTACATATAGTATGAGAAATGCTACAGAGCTCCCACTCACTTTCTTGTAAACGCAGGCTTCTCCATAAGTCTGCGTAAACCCAAACGCTTTGATCATCTCATCAAAGCGAATGTTCCAACTCCGAGATGCTTGCACCAGCCCATAAATCGAGCGTTGGAGCTTGCACACCTTGTCAGCATTCTTAGGATCGACAAAACCTTCCGGCTGCATCATATACAATTCTTCCTCAAGGAAACCATTAAGGAATGCCGTTTTGACGTCCATTTGCCATATTTCATAATCGTAGAATGCGGCAATTGCTAACATGATTCGGACGGACTTCAGCTTCGCTACCGGTGAGAAAGTCTCATCGTAGTCAACCCCTTGAACTTGTCGATAACCCTTAGCGACAAGCCGAGCTTTATAGATGGTCACATTACCATCCGCGTCTGTCTTCCTCTTAAAGATCCATTTATTTTCTATGGCTCGCCGCTCAACGGGCAAGTCAGTCAAAGTCCATACTTCGTTTTCATACATGGATCCTATCTCGGATTTCATGGCTTCTAGCCATTTGTCGGAATCCGGGCCCGCCATCGCTTCTTCATAGTTCGAAGGTTCACCGTTGTCTAACAACATGATTTCCAAGACAGGGTTGCCGTACCACTCTGGTGCGGAACGTGTCCTTGTGGACCTTCGAATTTCAGTAGGAGCTTGATAAGAAGTATCTTGATCATCATCAATAACTTCCTCTCTAGTAGGTGCAGGCACCTCAGGAACATTTTCTTGAGTTGTGCCATTTTCCGGTTCAAGAGGTAACACTTCATCAAGTTCTACTTTCCTCCCACTTACTTCTTTCGAGAGAAACTCTTTCTCTAGAAAGAATCCATTCTTGGCAACAAAGATCTTGCCTTCGGATCTGAGGTAGAAGGTATACCCAACAGTTTCTTTAGGGTATCCTATGAAGACGCATTTTTCCGACTTAGGTTCGAGCTTTTCAGGTTGAAGTTTCTTGACATAAGCATCGCATCCCCAAACTTTCAGAAACGACAGCTTAGGGTTCTTCCCAAACCATAATTCAAACGGTGTCATCTCAACGGATTTCGACGGAGCCCTATTTAAAGTGAATGCGGCAGTCTCTAAAGCATAGCCCCAAAAAGATAGCGGTAAATCGGTAAGAGACATCATAGATCGCACCATATCTAATAGAGTGCGATTACGACGTTCGGACACACCATTACGCTGAGGTGTTCCAGGCGGCATGAGTTGTGAAACTATTCCACATTTTCTTAAGTGTGTGCCAAATTCGTGACTCAAGTATTCTCCTCCACGATCTGATCGTAGAAACTTGATTTTCCTGTCACGTTGATTCTCAACCTCACTCTGAAATTCCTTGAACTTTTCAAAGGTTTCAGACTTGTGTTTCATTAGGTAGATATACCCATATCTACTCAAATCATCAGTGAGGGTGAGAACATAACGATAGCCATCGCGAGCCTCAACACTCATTGGACCGCACACATCAGTATGTATGATTTCCAATAAGTTGGTTGCTCGCTCCATTGTTCCTGAGAACGGAGTCTTGGTCATCTTACCCATGAGGCATGGTTCGCACGTGTCAAATGATTCGTAATCAAGAGACTCTAAAAGTCCATTTGCATGGAGCTTCTTCATGCGTTTGACACCTATGTGACCAAGGCGGCAGTGCCACAAGTATGTGGGACTATCATTATCAACTTTACATCTTTTGGTACTCACACTATGAATATGTGTAGCATTATGCTCGAGATTCATTAAGAATAAACCATTCACCATAGGAGCATGACAATAAAACATATCTCTCATATAAATAGAACAACCATTATTCTCGGATTTAAATGAGTAGCCATCTCGAATTAAACGAGATCCCGATACAATGTTCATGCTCAAAGCTGGCACTAAATAACAATTATTAAGGTTTAAAACTAATCCCGAAGGTAAATATAGAGGTAGTGTGCCGACGGTGATCACATTGACCTTGGAACCATTCCCGACGCGCATCGTCACCTCGTCCTTTGCTAGTCTATGCTTATTCCGCAGCCCCTGCTTTGAGTTACAAATGTGAGCAACTGCACCGGTATCAAATACCCAAGAGCTACTACGAGTACTGGTAAGGTACACATCAATTACATGTATATCACATATACCTTTTGTTTTGCCGGCCTTCTTGTCCGCTAAGTATTTGGGGCAGTTCCGCTTCCAGTGACCACTTTCCTTGCAATAAAAGCACTCAGTCTCGGGCTTGGGTCCATTCTTTGTCTTCTTCCCGGCAGCTTGCTTGCCGGGCGCGGCAACTCCTTTGCCGTCCTTCTTGAAGTTCTTTTTACCCTTGCCCTTCTTGAACTTAGTGGTTTTATTGACCATCAACACTTGATGTTCCTTCCTGACTTCTACCTCTGCTCATTTCAGCATTGCAAATACCTCAGGAATGGTCTTTTCCATCCCCTGCATATTGAAGTTCATCACAAAGCTCTTGTAGCTCGGTGGAAGCGACTGGAGGATTCTGTCAATGACCGCATCATCCGGGAGATTAACTCCCAGCTGAGTCAAGCGGTTATGTAACCCAGACATAGTGAGTATGTGCTCACTGACAGAACTATTTTCCTCCATCTTACAGCTGAAGAAGTTGTCGGAGACTTCATATCTCTCGACCCGCGCATGAGCTTGGAAAACCATTTTCAGCTCTTCGAACATCTCATATGCTCCATGTCTCTCAAAACGCTTTTGGAGCCCCGGCTCTAGGCTGTAAAGCATGCCGCACTGAACGAGGGAGTAGTCATCAGTACGTGCCTGCCAAGCGTTCATAACGTCTTGTTATGCAGGCAGAACAGGTGCGTCACCCAGCGGTGCTTGTAGGACATAATCTTTCTTGGCAGCTATGAGGATGATCCTCAGGTTCCGGACCCAGTCCGTATAGTTGCTGCCATCGTCTTTCAGCTTGGTTTTCTCTAGGAACGCGTTGAAGTTGAGGATTACGTTGACCATTTGATCTACAAGACATATTGTAAAGATTTTAGACTAAGTTCATGATAATTAAGTTCATCTAATCAAATTATTTAATGAACTCCCACTTAGATAGACATCCCTCTTCTAGTCATCTAAGTATAACATGATCCGAGTCAACTAGGCCGTGTCCGATCATCACGTGAGACGGACTAGTCAACATCGGTGAACATCTTCATGTTGATCGTATCTTCTATACGACTCATGCTCGACCTTTCGATCTTCTGTGTTCCGAGGCCATGTCTGTACATGCTAGGCTCGTCAAGTCAACCTAAGTGTTTGCATGTGTAAATCTGTCTTACACCCGTTGTATGTGAACGTTAGAATCTATCACACCCGATCATCACGTGGTGCTTCGAAACAACGAACTGTCGCAACGGCGCACAGTTAGGGGGAACACTTCTTGAAATTATTATGAGGGATCATCTTATTTACTACCGTCGTTCTAAGTAAACAAGATGAAAAAACATGATAAACATCACATGCAATCAAATAATAAACGTGACATGATATGGCCAATATCACATAGCTCCTTTGATCTCCATCTTGGGGCTCCATGATCATCTTGTCACCGGCTTGACACCATGATCTCCATCATCATGATCTCCATCATCGTGTCTCCATGAAGTTGCTCGCCAACTATTACTTCTACTACTATGGCTAACGCGTTTAGCAATAAAGTAAAGTAATTTACATGGCGTTTCTCAATGACACGCAGGTCATATAAAAATAAAGACAACTCCTATGGCTCCTGCCGGTTGTCATACTCATCGACATGCAAGTCGTGATTCCTATTACAATAGCATGAACATCTCATACATCACATATAGATCATTCATCATTCATCACAACTTTGGCCATATCATATCACAAAGCACTTGCTGCAAAAACAAGTTAGACGTCCTCTAATTGTTGTTGCAAGTTTTACGTGGCTGAATTAGGGTTCTAGCAAGAACGTTTTCTTACCTACGTGAAAGCCACAACGTGATTTGTCAACTTCTATTTACCCTTTATAAGGACCCTTTTCATCGAATCCGCTCCAACTAAAGTGGGAGAGACAGACACCCGCCAGCCACCTTATGCAACTAGTGCATGTTAGTCGGTGGAATCGGTCTCACGTAAGTGTACGTGTAAGGTTGGTCCGGGCCGCTTCATCCCACAATACCGCTGAAGCAAGATAAGACTAGTAGCGGCAAGAAAGTTGACAAATCTACGCCCACAACAAATTGTGTTCTACTCGCGCAAGAAGAACTACGCATAGACCTAGATCATGATGCCACTGTTGGGGAACGTTGCAGAAAACAAAAAATTTCCTACGGTTTCACCAAGATCCATCTATGAGTTCATCTAGCAATGAGTGATTAGATGCATCTACATACCTTGTAGATCGCAAGCGGAAGCGTCCAAAGAATGGGGATGATGTAGTCGAACACGACGTGATCCAAATCACCGGAGATCCTAGCACCGAACGGACGGCACCTCCGCGTTCAACACACGTACGGAACAGCCACGTCTCCTCCTTCTTGATACAGCAAGGGGAGAGGAGAGGTTGAGGGAGATGGCACCAGCAGCAGCACGACGGCGTGGTGTTGATGGAGCTACAGTACTCCGGCAGGGCTTCGCCAAGCGCTATGGAGGAGGAGGAGGTGTTGGAGAGGGAGAAGGAGGCAACCAAAGGCGTGGATGAAGAGCCCTCCTTCCCCCACTATATATAGGAGGGCCAAGGGGGGGCGCCGGCCCTAGGAGATCCAATCTCCTAGGGGGGTGCGGCCAAGGGGGAGGAATCCCTCCTCCCCAAGGCACCTAGGAGGTGCCTTCCCCTCCTAGGACTCTTCCTCCCTTGAAACCCTAGGCGCATGGGCCTCTTGGGGCTGGTGCCCTTGGCCCATGTAGGCCAAGGCGCACCCCCTACAGCCCATGTGGCCCCCCGGGACAGGTGGCCCCACCCGGTGGACCCCCGGGACCCTTCCGATGGTCCCGGTACAATACCGATAACCCCGAAACTTGTCCCGATGCCCGAAACAGGACTTCCCATATATAAATCTTTACCTCCGGACCATTCTGGAACTCCTCGTGACGTTCGGGATCTCATCCTGGACTCCGAACAACATTCGGGTTACTGCATATACATATCCCTACAACCCTAGCGTCACCGAACCTTAAGTGTGTAGACCCTACGGGTTCGGGAGACATGTAGACATGACCGAGATCGCTCTCCGGTCAATAACCAACAGCGGGATATGGATACCCATGTTGGCTCCCACATGCTCCTCGATGATCTTATCGGATGAACCACGATGTCGAGGATTCAAGCAACCCCGTATACAATTCCCTTTGTCAATCGATATGTTACTTGCCCGAGATTCGATCGTCGGTATCCCAATACCTCCTTTAATCTCGTTACCGGCAAGTCACTTTACTCGTACGGTAATGCATGATCCTGTGACCAGACACTTGGTCACTTTGAGCTCATTATGATGATGCATTACCGAGTGGGCCCAGTGATACCTCTCCATCATGCGGAGTGACAAATCCCAGTCTTGATCCATGTCAACCCAACAGACACTTTCGGAGATACCCGTAGTATACCTTTATAGTCACCCAGTTACGTTGTGACGTTTGGCACACCCAAAGCACTCCTACGGTATCCGGGTGTTACACGATTTCATGGTCTAAGGAAAAGATACTTTGACATTGGAAAACTCTAGCAAACGAACTATACGATCTTGTGCTATGTTTAGGATTGGGTCTTGTCCATCACATCATTCTCCTAATGATGTGATCTCGTTATCAATGACATCCAATGTCCATAGTCAGGAAATCATGACTATCAGTTGATCAACGAGCTAGTCAACTAGAGGCTTACTAGGGACATGTTGTTGTCTATTATTCACACATGTATTACGATTTCCGGATAACACAATTATAGCATGAATAAAGACAATTATCATGAACAAGGAAATATAATAATAATGCTTTTATTATTGCCTCTAGGGCATATTTCCAACACTAGGCACAACAGAGAGGTCAGCCCGCCGGTCTAAATCCTATGCACGCAGGGGTCTGGGCCCATCGCCCATTGCACACCTGCATGTTGCGTACACGGCCAGTGAGCAGACCTAGCCACCTCCATTACAAAGGACGTTGCGTTACGCAGTCCAACCCGGCGCGCGCTGCTCAGTCGCTAACGTCAAGAAGGCTTCGGCTGATACCACGACGTTGAGTGCTCGTAACTGTTCCCACATAGTTGGTTAGTGCGTATAGGCCAGTGGTCAGACTCAGATCAAATACCAAGATCTCGTTAAGCGTGTTATTTTGAAGTAACCGTGGACGCTGACCAGGGCCAGGCCCACCTCTCGCCTAGGTGGTCTCAACCTGCCCTGTCGCTCCGCCACAAAATAACAGTCGGGGGTCGTCGGGAACCCAGGCCCACCTCTACCGGGATGGAGCCACCTGTCCTTTCAGTCCCCTTATCCGAATCACATGCGGGTACTCAACGAGCCAACCCGACTTTAGTCCCCATCTGTATAGTATGTATATATGTATAGTATATACCCGTGATCACCTCCCGAGTGATCACGACCCGAGAATATAGCAAGGCAGACTGACAAGAATGTAGGGCCACTGATGAGAAACTAGCATCCTATAATAAGCATTTAGGATTGCGGGTATGGTATCAACAACTGTAGCAACAATTATAGGCTATGCAACAGAATAGAGGTAACCGAACAGTAACATGCTACACTACTCTAATGCAAGCAGTAGAGAGAAGAATAGGTGATATCTGGTGATCAAGGGGAGGGGGCTTGCCTGGTTGCTCTGGCAATAAGGAGGGGTCGTCAACTCCGTGGTCGAACTGGGCAGCAGCAGCGTCGGTCTCGTAGTCTACCAGAGAGAAGAAGGGGAAGAAATAGTAAATACAATGCAAACATAAGCATGACGATGCGTGACATGACAGCGAGCGGTGCTAAGTGTGCCCTAACGTGGTAGCATGTGATCATGGCGAAAGGGGGAAACATCCGGGAAACTATCCCCGGTGTTTCACATTTTCGAACAGATGAACCGGAGGTGAAATGTTGCATGTTCGCTATGCTAGAGACGTGTGGCTTACAAACGAACCGCGAATTCGGATTTCTCTCGTTGTTCTGAGCAACTTTCATGTACAAAGTTTTTTCAACCGAGATACGGATTATTTTATATGATTTTCCGAAGTTTAAATGATTTTCTAATTTTTTTGGATTTAATTATATTTCAAAATTAAAACAGAATATACTAAGTGTACCCATGGGTTTCCTAGTCTATTGTATGGCAAGTGGGGCCTGGGTGTGCTGAGTCATCAGGTCAACAGTCAACGTTGACTGGATTGACCGCTAGAGTGCATGTGGTGGGGTCCACATGTCATTGTGTAATATTTAATTAAACAGTATTTAACAGGGGTGGTCCCACACATCGTTTGCTATATGCTAATTGAACTAAACTAAACCTACGTCTAATTGAGCCAGGGGCCGGGGCCAGTACCCTGGACACAAGCCGTCTCACGGTTGTGAACACACGCGTATAGCAATGAGGCGCTCGGCCATGGCCAAGGCCACAGCCGAGGCGAGCGCATGACCGCAGCAGTAGCAGAGGGTGGTGGCAGTGGCGCTAGCAGCAGGCGGCAGCGGGCGGCCGAGCATGGGCAACAGCAGCGGTAGAAGGCAGCAGCAAGAGCAGCAGGAGCAGCGGCAACAGCAAGCGAAGGTAGCAGCAAGCAGCGGCACGAGCGCAGTACACAAGGCCACGGGAGCGCGGACGCGCGAGCAGGAGCAGGGGAGCAGCAACGTGGGTGCGCACGGGGCGCAGCTATACCCGGCCATACCTCGGGCCGGACCTAGCCAAGCCCGATGCAAAAAACCCAGGCCCAGGCCCGGCCCGGCCCGACCATCGGGCCTATTTTTTGGGCCCAAGCCCGGCCCGACCTTCAGAAAAATGCAAATACTACGGGCCCGGGCCCGGCCCGGCCCGGCCTTCAGGCTCAAAATCTAGGCCCGAGCCCGGCCCGAGGGCAGCGACGGGCCGGGCCGGGTCGGGCTTTTTTGGGCCAGGTCGGGCCGGGCCGGGCTTGCTATGGCCAGGTATAGGCACAACCAGGGCGCGGCCACCGGCAGGAGCAGGCAGGCGCGTGCGCATACTCGGAAGCTCGAACGCGGCCATTGATGAGGATGACCGAGCTCGGGGACGATGGCAACAGCGACAAATCAAAGGGGAAAGGTGGGGAATTGGAAGAGGAGCTCACGTTGAGGCCGTGGGCCAGCTCGAGGAGGTCGGGGATGAGCTCGGGGAAGCTTGGGCTAGTCGGGGCGGCGTGAATCGGTGTCGAGTAGTGGCGGCGACAGTCGGAGTAGACGGGGCGATGGCGATGATGTAGAGCGGCCCCGGTTGAGCTGATGCTCGTAGTAGATGCAACAGACGACGGTGGTCCTTCAGGTCATGATCCGGCGGCGCGAGGATCACGGTGGCTACGGGGCAGCGAGGCAATGGCGACGGCAGAGGCGGCCACGCGAGGGAGAGGAAGCAGCAGCGCGAGGAGGAGAAGGGAAAAGGTCCTGGGGCTGCTAGGGTTCGGGGGAGGGGGCTCCTTATCCCCAGAGGAGCCATGGGATGGCCTCCACGGTGACACTGATGGCCATGGCGGCCTGGATGGTCGCCAAGACCCCCCTCTGTGAACAGAGGAAGGGGGAGGCGCCTGGGATGGGCTGGGCCAGCCATTAGGCTAGATGGGCCAAGGGTTCAGTAGTTTAGGTCTTCTTCTTATATTCATTTTTTGTGTTCTTTTCTTTTGTGTTTTTCTTTTAGTTACACATTAATTTTAGTTTAGTAAAATATAACAATAGCCCCTAAAATAATGTTCCAGAATAAACCCACTGTCATAAAAAGTTTTACCCCGAATTATAATAGTTTAGCAATTTATAAAATACCGAAGGCATTTATATAATTGTTTTTGCTACGGTTTATATCGTTTTAGAGTATTTAAGCATTTTATAAAAGTGTGGTTTCTCCGCCATAATTACCTATGCACTATTTGGCTCACTCCGAACATTTTAGTTTTAATATTTGAGAACTTTTATTGTTTCCCTATAATTAAAATTTGAATTTGAATCGTTTTGAACTAACGCGAGTTTATTAACATAAATCGAGGTGACGTGGCATCATTAGCAGAGGTTCATTGTAGCTTAAGTATCCGGGCGTCACAATTCTCCTCCACTACAAGAAATCTCGTCCCAAGATTTAAGCAAGGGAGTAGGGGGAATGTGCTGGTAGCGAGAAACCTAACGAATCTTCTCGGTCTTGGTTGTGCTTTCGAAGAGGTTGATCCCTTTCGTTGATGTCTTCATTTCTCTGCTTCAAATCACCATGATCAACTTGTCATCCTTTCTCCGGGATCTCCATTGTCCTACGAACGCGACCAAGGGGGAAAACTCCAGAAGAACGCATCTCCACAAATTTGGGCATCTGACGGTGAACTCAATGGGAAATACAGAAGGTACCCCACGAGTTGTATTTTATTGAATTCGCTGAGTGCAATATACGATGGTACCAAAGTTTCAAACTGGTAGGCGATCATTCGATGACTAGACAGAAGCTGGAATGGGGGTTTGAACAACGAGAATGTTGTTTGATTCCAGGATGAATAATGGTACTCAACGAGCCAACCCGACTTTAGTCCCCATCTGTATAGTATGTATATATGTATAGTATATACCCGTGATTACCTCCCGAGTGATCACGGCCCGGTAGTATAGGAAGGCAGACTAACAAGAATGTAGGGCCACTGATGAGAAACTAGCATCCTATACTAAGCATTTAGGATGGCGGGTAAGGTATCAACAATTGTAGCAACAATGATAGGCTATGCAACATAATAGGGGTAACCGAACAGTAACATGTTACACTACTCTAATGCAAGCAGTAGAGAGGAGAATAGGTGATATCTAGTGATCAAGGGGGGGGGGCGCTTGCCTGGTTGCTCTGGCAAGAAGGAGGGGTCGTCAACTCCGTAGCCGAACTGGGCAGCAACAACGTCGGTCTCATAGTCTACCGGAGAGAATAGGGGGAAGAAATAGTAAATACAATGCAAACATAAGCATGACGATGCATGACATGAAAACGAGCGGTGCTAAGTGTGCCCTAACGTGGTAGCAGGTGATAACGACGAAAGGGGGAAACATCCGGAAAAGTATCCTCGGTGTTTCGCGTTTTCGAACAGATGAACCGGAGGCGAAATGTTGCACGTTCGCTATGCTAGAGACGTGTGGCTTACAAATGGACCGCGAATTCGGATTTGTCTCGTTGTTCTGAGCAACTTTCATGTACAAAATTTTTTCAACCGAGATACGGATTATTTTATATGATTTTCCGAAGTTTAAATGATTTTCTAAAATTTCTGGATTTAATTATATTTCAAAATTAAAACAAAATATACTAAGTGTACCCATGGGTTTCCTAGTCTATTGTATGGAAAGTGGGGCCTACGTGAGCTAAGTCATCAGGTCAACTGTCAATGTTTGCTATTTAATTGAACAATATTTAACAGGGGTGGTCCCACACATCGTTTGCTATATGCTAATTGAACTAAACTAAACCTACGTCTAATTGAGCCAGGGGCCGGGGCCAGTACCCTGGACACAAGCCGTCTCACGGTTGTGCACACACGCGTATAGCAATGAGGCGCTCGGCCATGGCCAAGGCCACAGCCGAGGCGAGCGCATGACCGCAGCAGTAGCAGAGGGTGGCGGCAGTGGCGCTAGCAGCGGGCGGCCGAGCATGGGCAACAGCAGCGGTAGAAGGCAGCAGCAAGAGCAGCAGGAGCAGCGGCAACAGCAAGCGAAGGTAGCAGCAAGCAGCGTCGGGCCGGGCCGGGTCTGGCTTTTTTGGGCCAGGTCGGGCCGGGCCGGGCTTGCTATGGCCAGGTATAGGCACAACCAGGGCGCGGCCACCGACAGGAGCAGGCAGGCGCGTGCGCATACTCGAAAGCTCGAACGCGGCCATTGATGAGGATGACCGAGCTCGGGGACGATGGCAACAGCGACAAATCAAAGGGGAAAGGTGGGTAATTGGAAGAGGAGCTCACGTTGAGGCCGTGGGCCAGCTCAAGGAGGTCGGGGATGAGCTCGGGGAAGCTTGGGCTAGTCGGGGCGGCGCAAATCGGTGTCGAGTAGTGGCGGCGACAGTCGGAGTAGACGGGGCGATGGCGATGATGTAGAGCGGCCCCGGTTGAGCTGATGCTCGTAGTAGATGCAACAGACGACGGTGGTCCTTCAGGTCATGATCCGGCGGCGCGAGGATCACGGTGGCTACGGGGTAGCGAGGCAAAGGCGGCGGCAGAGGCGGCCACGCGAGGGAGAGGAAGCAGCAGCGCGAGGAGGAGAAGGGAAAAGGTCCTGGGGCTGCTAGGGTTCGGGGGAGGGGGCTCCTTATCCCCAGAGGAGCCATGGGATGGCCTCCACGGTGACACTGATGGCCATGGCGGCCTGGATGGTCGCCAAGACCCCCCTCTGTGAACAGAGGAAGGGGGAGGCGCCTGGGATGGGCTGGGCCAGCCATTAGGCTAGATGGGCCAAGGGTTCAGTAGTTTAGGTCTTCTTCTTATATTCATTTTTTGTGTTCTTTTCTTTTGTGTTTTTCTTTTAGTTACACATTAATTTTAGTTTAGTAAAATATAACAATAGCCCCTAAAATAATGTTCCAGAATAAACCCACTGTCATAAAAAGTTTTACCCCGAATTATAATAGTTTAGCAATTTATAAAATACCGAAGGCATTTATATAATTGTTTTTGCTACGGTTTATATCGTTTTAGAGTATTTAAGCATTTTATAAAAGTGTGGTTTCTCCGCCATAATTACCTATGCACTATTTGGCTCACTCCGAACATTTTAGTTTTAATATTTGAGAACTTTTATTGTTTGCCTATAATTAAAATTTGAATTTGAATCGTTTTGAACTAACGCGAGTTTATTAACATAAATCGAGGTGACGTGGCATCATTAGCAGAGGTTCATTGTAGCTTAAGTATCCGGGCGTCACAATTCTCCTCCACTACAAGAAATCTCGTCCCGAGATTTAAGCAAGGGAGTAGGGGGAATGTGCTGGTAGCGAGAAATCTAACGAATCTTCTCGGTCTTGGTTGTGCTTTCGAAGAGGTTGATCCCTTTCGTTGATGTCTTCATTTCTCTGCTTCAAATCACCATGATCAACTTGTCATCCTTTCTCCGGGATCTCCATCGTCCTACGAACGCGACCAAGGGGGAAAACTCCAGAAGAACGCATCTCCACAAATTTGGGCATCTAACGGTGAACTCAATGGGAAATACAGAAGGTACCCCACGAGTTGTATTTTATTGAATTCGCTGAGTGCAATATACGATGGTACCAAAGTTTCAAACCGGTAGGCGATCATTCGATGACTAGACAGAAGCTGGAATGGGGGTTTGAACAACGAGAATGTTGTTTGATTCCAGGATGAATAATGGTATATATTTTAGCTCGTGAATCACATACGAAGCCAGGTACACAGGACACATTAGAATCCGGGTTCTAAAGAAGAGTCAGGTTTCGATCCAGTGGACCTATGGGTTATGGGCCCACCATGTGGGTTGAAAGTAGGAAGGGTGGTGACATCTTGCACAGCCGCGACAAGGAGGCATGTGAGTGGATAGATTGTCAGCTATGTCGGCAGCAATGTCGGTACCAAGGACGAGGAACGAAGAGAACCAATTTCCTGCTTGTTGAACGAGGCGAACCAATTGGCAAAGTTCTCACCCATCGGTGGTTACCGGAATGTCATCAACAATGGTAACAGGGTCTTACATACAGAGTGGTACAACAAGGTGCTTACCTAAGCAGGGAATTACCTCTGCTCAGTTAAGTCGGATTACAGGAAAGGTTAAACAAAAGAATGGAAAGGAAAACACGATTATCAGATTAAACAGAACAATGGAAAGGAAAATTGTGATTACACACAATTATTAGGAGTATACCCTTCCCGTGGACAAGCAGAACATGGCATACAGGGTAAGAGAGCAAGTACCCAACCATTCAGATAAAGAGGCATGGATTAATCAAGATGTTACCCATACAACGGTGTTTGGATAACTGACCAAGAAACATTTAGCATCCGCCTCCAATATTCTTGTTGATGAGCGGGGTATCATAGTCATGCTTCGAGGTAGCAATGATATGGTGTTTCAATCAAGGGCCGTACTTTGAATACACAAGTGATCCATCAAAAGCAACTTATAAAATAAGTCCTACAATTTCCTCCAGGAAGAATGGTTATCCTTGCAAAAGAAATTATAATGATAGGTCCTCCAGCCAGGGATGCTAGGCAAGACATCATATTACCGGGTCATCAAAGGACCAACATCATAACTCCTGGAAAGTTGTCCCAACCATCATATCTGACCGAGATTCAGATCCGATTGGTGTCATGATTCCTCAGACTCAGGATGTCCGAGAAGAAAAGGTGCAACACAAATCGATGAAATGACATTGCAAGATTCTTGGGAAATGAAATATGGGAGCGGGTTCCTGAAGCAATAGTTCATCATTAAACCAAGGAGGGGATGAGAAGGTGGCTGATGGGCTCATCGACAATTCATCAAGAATTCCAAACAGATGAATTTCCACAATAATCTGAATAAGAAGATGACACTTGTCAATTCAAATGATATAATGTTGTATGCTCGAGTAAAACATACACCATCAATCATTAGTTGAAAGGTGTGCCCGAAATATGACCTTAGACAACAAGATCAATGTTAGAGTGATGATCCAATAACCAACAGTCTAAGAGCGAACTGTCGATCATTAACTTCAAAGCAATAGGGTTGCTAGAAGTACATAACTCAAGCAGCATCGTTAGCATATTGGTATCCTGGTTAAGAAAACAACACGGGGACCAAGGAAGAATGGTGATGGTGAGAAGTATCATCATACTGAGAATTTCTAAGAGGTGGAGCAATCCCCACAACATTCTCGACAGAAAAGACAGTAATACTTCAAGGCAGAACACAACACTAGCTGGAGAGCAAGTTGTATTCATAATGTGGACAAGTTCGCGATGAAAGGAAGTCAAGGGTGTTGTCGATGATAATAAAAATCATCGAGGGCAAGGAGGGTATTTCTCATCATGAACACAATTGACATCTCGAAAGAAGTCAAAGTGTTGAAGGTGATCCGACACATTTGCCGGGAGGTTTCGAGAGGATGCAATCAAACAACAATGACAACAAGCAAGGGAATGACGAAGTGGCAAGTTATAGGATCAATATATAAGATGCAAGCTCGGAACCAAAGTTGCCTTTCAAGACAAGCAAGATGATGTTGCAAGCTCGACATAAGTCGTGCTCACACATTGAAGAATTCGTGCACCAGAGAAGGATGAGGTATCACGGTCAAAGATAGCAAGACCAGGATGCAGCCGATAGTCTAGGAATGACCAGATTGAGTTCAGAATTTCCTAGTAAAAATACTAGGGGTATTTGATTTGTAGTGCGGAATAATTTCACTAGTCGGTGTCCTCGGTTGACAACAACCCAGAACCCGTAGAGTGATTACGACAAGGAAATACATTACTTCAACAAAGTTAGTAAGATGTGGTGCAATGGCAAGACATCTTCGAGATACCAGGGGGTAATACTCGAAGGTAGAACATGATAGAAGTAGAACCGGGTCATTGACCTATGACAGTAGGTACTTCAACCTTGCCAAAAATAGACGAGGCTCTGGAATGAATTCCCATCAGATATATCAGATCAGAACAGCATGGTCGGAACCATAACTGTAAGGAATCAATTTCAAGAATACCGAAAGAATCATACCGCTGGATAATCATTTTGCAAGAAGCTTCTAAGATGGTCTACATCATTTTCATGGGCATGAACACAAAGTTCAAGGTTGACTCCCACTTCTTTAATGCATATCATTTCATTCACCTCTCGTTTTGATAAAACTGTAGTGTAGGAATTTTATTTGGTAGAACACCGAAAGAGTATGAATTGTGAAAAACTTTCGGGTTCTCACGGATTAGGGGAAGGCATAGATTCAACCCATCGGGCATCTTAGTAACATATACCACCAGTTTTAAATGTAAATACACAAGCTCGAAAGGAGAGCATGGTTGGCCAAACAGAGGATACAATTTACCAAAGGCATTATGTATCAGGGAAGGACTCATAAGGTGATTGAATATGAAGGACATTGTCGGATAACAATCCAACAATGGATCGGGCGATCCACAACGGAGTTGATGTGTGTGTCGATACTCACTCAGAGGAAGAAGAATGCAGAGGCATCAGATTCAAGAATCACCTGATTAGTCTGATGCTTAAATAGAAAGAAATTATGGTTTCCAAAATGAAGGATGAGAAACAGACGCTCTGATCAAGGGTGGGATAAGTTGAAAACACTTAGTTGGGCAATCAATAAAGGTTTGAATTGCCGAGAACCAACTCATATCCGGAATGACGCCTGAGCCGGAAAGATAATTTTAGAAAGGATAACCTGATGACTGCATGCATACGCACACATTGAACCAATAGGCTCAAAATGACTAAGACAAGGGATGTTATTGAGGACTACTAGTCATATGGAATTAACCATAATGCAAGCAGGCAAGAGTTTCAAGAGTAACAGGCTGCAGAGGATTCTCGAAAGATCGAAAGTATTCCGAAGAATTATGTGAGACACATGAACAATTGAGAACGGATCCTCGATAAATGTGAGAAAATAAACCGTAAGGGTTTTCATGTGAAATAAAACTGCAAGACAGTAAACTCAAAGGATTCTCGAGACAACGGAGAATATCTCGAGGCATCTTGTAACAACAAGAGCGACGAGGAATGATCAAGAGAATGACAAGTGCATGCAGATATCTATAGGGATATATCGGTGGCAGTGAAATGCAAAGGCGATGAGCACAAGGGTCTCAGGAAATATTGAGGAATATCCTCAGAATCTTCTGATGAAGCAGGTGATCTTCCGGAATGAGGGCTCTCCGGGAGAAATAGTTACGAGAACCTAGAGTTAGAGTTAGCAAAATCATTTAACCCAAATAGAAGAGAGATCAGAGTCCCAGAGCATAGACGAGGATCAAAAGATCCCAATACCACCCAATGGCGACGTGGGCCCGTAAGCCGCACAGCCAAGTTAGTAAAAACTTTTTCAATGACTAGACTCAACTTCGGCCAAGGAGTGTGGAAGGAGGATTCCTACAGGCAGTCGGCTCTGATACCAACTTGTGACGCCCCTAATTCAATCGTACACTAATCATGCACGCAAACGTGTACGATCAAGATCAGGGACTCACGGGAAGATATCACAACACAACTCTAGAAACATAAATAAGTCATACACGCATCATATTACAAGCCAGGGGCCTCGAGGGCTCGAATACAAGTGCTCGGTCATAGACGAGTCAGCGGAAGCAACAATATCTGAGTACAGACATAAGTTAAACAAATTGCCATAAGATGGCTAGCACAAACTGGGATACAGATCGAAAGAGGCGCATGCCTCCTGCCTGGGATCCTCCTAACTACTCCTGGTCGTCGTCAGCAGCCTGCACGTAGTAGTAGGCACCTCCAGTGTAGTAGTAGTCGTCGATGGTGGCGTTTGGCTCCTGGGATCCAACGTCTGGTTGCGGCATCCGAGAAGAAGAGAAAAACAGGGAAAAGAGGGAGCAAAGCAACCGTGAGTACTCATCCAAAGTACTCGCAAGCAAGGATCTACACTACATATGCATGGGTATATGTGTAAAGAGGCAATATCGGTGGACTGAACTGCAGAATGCCAGAATAAGAGGGGGATAGCTAGTCCTATCGAAGACTATGCTTCTGGCATCCTCCGTCTTGCAGCATGCAGAAGAGAGTAGATTGAAGTCCTCCAAGTAGCATCGCATAACATAATCCTACCCGGCGATCCTCCCCTCGTCGCCCTGTGGGAAAGCGATCACCGGGTTGTCTCTGGAACTTGTCTGGGTGTGTTTTATTAAGTATCCAGTTCTAGTTGTCATAAGGTCAAGGTACAACTCCGGGTAGTCCTTTTACCGAGGGACACGACTATTCCAATAGATAAATTTCCCTGTAGGTGTGCACCACATAACCCAACACGCTCGATCCCATTTGGCCGGACACACTTTCCTGGGTCATGCCCGGCCTCAGAAGATCAACATGTCGCAGCCCCACCTAGGCACAACAGAGAGGTCAGCACGCCGATCTAAATCCTATGCGCGCATGGGTCTGGGCCCATCACCCATTGCACACCTGCACGTTGCGTACGTGGCCGGTGAGCAGACCTAGCAACCTCCATTACAAAGGACGTTGCGTTACGCAGTCCAACCCAGCGCACACGGCTCAGTCGCTGACGTCAAGAAGGCTTCGGCTGATACCACGATGTCGAGTGCCCATAACTGTTCCCGCGTAGTTGGTTAGTGCGTATAGGCCAGTGGCCAGACTTAGATCAAATACCAAGATCTCATTAAGCGTGTTATTTTGAAGTAACCGCAGATGCCGACCAGGGAGAGGCCCACCTCTCGCCTAGTTGGTCTCAACCTGCCCTGTCGCTCCGCCACAAAGTAACAGTCGGGGGCCGTCGGGAACCCAGGCCCACCTCTACCGGGATGGAGCCACCTGTCCTTTCAGCCCCCTTATCCGAATCACATGCGGGTACTCAACGAGCCAACCCGACTTTAGTCCCCATCTGTATAGTATGTATATATGTATAGTATATACCCGTGATTACCTCCCGAGTGATCACGGCCCGGTAGTATAGGAAGGCAGACTAACAAGAATGTAGGGCCACTGATGAGAAACTAGCATCCTATACTAAGCATTTAGGATGGCGGGTAAGGTATCAACAACTGTAGCAACAATGATAGGCTATGCAACAGAATAGGGGTAACCGAACAGTAACATGTTACACTACTCTAATGCAAGCAGTAGAGAGGAGAATAGGTGATATCTAGTGATCAAGGGGGCGGGGGGCTTGCCTGGTTGCTCTGGCCAGAAGGAGGGGTCGTCAACTCCGTAGCCGAACTGGGCAGCAGCAACGTCGGTCTCATAGTCTACCGGAGAGAAGAGGGGGAAGAAATAGTAAATACAATGCAAACATAAGCATGACGATGCATGACATGAAAACGAGCGGTGCTAAGTGTGCCCTAACGTGGTAGCAGGTGATAACGACGAAAGGGGGAAACATCCGGAAAAGTATCCCCGGTGTTTCGCGTTTTCGAACAGATGAACCGGAGGCGAAATGTTGCACGTTCGCTATGCTAGAGACGTGTGGCTTACAAACGGACCGCGAATTCGGATTTGTCTCGTTGTTCTGAGCAACTTTCATGTACAAATTTTTTTGAACCGAGATACGGATTATTTTATATGATTTTCCGAAGTTTAAATGATTTTCTAAAATTTCTGGATTTAATTATATTTCAAAATTAAAACAGAATATACTAAGTGTACCCATGGGTTTCCTAGTCTATTGTATGGCAAGTGGGGCCTACGTGTGCTGAGTCATCAGGTCAACTGTCAATGTTGACTGGATTGACCGCTACGGTGCATGTGGTGGGGTCCACATGTCATTGTGCAATATTTAATTGAACAATATTTACCAGGGGTGGTCCCACACATCGTTTGTTATATTCTAATTGAACTAAACTAAACCTACGTCTAATTGAACCAGGTGCCGGGGCCAGTACCCTGGACTCAAGCCGTCTCACGGCTGTGCACACACGCGTATAGCAATGAGGCGCTCGGCCATGGCCAAGGCCACAGCCAAGGCGAGCGCATGATCGCAGCAGCAGCAGAGGGTGGCGGCAGTGGCGCTAGCAGCAGGCGGCAGCGGGCGGCCGATCATGGGCAACAACAGCGGTAGAAGGCAGCAACAAGAGCAGCACGGAGCAGCGGCAACAACAAGCGAAGGTAGCAGCAAGCAGCGGCAGGAGTGCAGTAGACAAGGCCACGGGAGTGCGGACGCGCGAGCAGGAGCAAGGGAGCAGCAGCTTGGGTGCGCTCGGGGCGCAGCCAGGGCGCGGCCACCGGCAGGAGCAGGCAGGCGCGTGCGCATACTCGGAAGCTCGAACGCGGCCATTGACGAGGACGACCGAGCTCGGGGACGACGGCAAACGGCGACAAATCAAAGGGGAAAGGTGGGGAATTGGAAGAGGAGCTCATGTTGAGGCCGTGGGCGAACTTGAGGAGGTCGGGGATGAGCTCGGGGAAGCTGGGGCTAGTCGGGGCGGCGCGAATCGGCGTCGAGCAGTGGCGGCGACAGCCGGAGTAGACGGGGCGATGGCGATGATGTAGTGCAGCCCCGATTGAGCTAATGCTCGTAGTAGATGCAGCAGACGACGGTGGTCCTTCAGGTCATGATCCGGCGGCGCGAGGATCTCGGTGGCTACGGGGAAGCGAGGCAATGGCGGCGGCAGAGGCGGCCACGCGAGGGAGAGGAAGCAGCAGCGCGAGGAGGAGAAGGGAAAAGGTCCTGGGGCTGCTAGGGTTCGGGGGAGGGGGCTCCTTATCCCCAGAGGAGCCGTGGGATGGCCTCCATGGCGCCACTGATGGCCATGGCAGCCTGGATGGTCGCCACGACCCCCCTCTGTGAACAGAGGAAGGGGGAGGCGCCTGGGATGGGCTGGGCCAGTCATTAGGCTAGATGGGCCAAGGGTTCAGTAGTTTAGGTCTTCTTCTTATATTCATTTTTTGTGTTCTTTTCTTTTCTGTTTTTCTTTTAGTTACACATTAATTTTAGTTCAGTAAAATATAACAATAGCCCCTAAAATAATGTTCCAGAATAACCCACTGTCATAAAAAGTTTTACCCCGAATTAAAATAGTTTAGCAATTTATAAAATACCAAAGGCATTTATATAATTGTTTTTGCTACGGTTTATATCATTTTAGAGTATTTAAGCATTTTATAAAAGTGTGGTTTCTCCGCCAAAATTACCTATGCACTATTTGGCTCACTCTGAACATTTTAGTTTTAATATTTGACCGAGGTGACGTCATTAGCAGAGGTTCATTGTAGCTTAAGTATCCGGGCGTCACAACCAAAATCGGTCTCACCGAGTTTGGGTAATTGGTACTACCGAGATCACAATGCAAACTCTCTGGTTAACTTATAACCAAAATCGGTCCTACCAAGTTTGTGTAATCGGTCTCACCGAGTTTGCCTGACCAACTCTCTGGTCAGCTTATTACCAAAATCGGTCCCACGGAGTTTGTGTAATCGGCCTCACTGAGATTACGTTAAGCCCTAACCCTAACCATATCGGTCCTACCGAGTTGCATGTCGGTCCCACCGAAAATCCTAACGGTCCCTAGATTTGCTGAATCGGTCCGACCGAGTTTACCAATTCGGTCCCATCGAGTTTGGCAAGTTGTGTGTAACAGTTAGATTTTGTGTGGAGGCTATATATACCCCTCCACGCACTCTTCATTCGTGGAGAGAGCCATCAGAACAACCCTGCACTTCCAACTTGCTGTTTCTGAGAGAGAACCACCTATTCATGTGTTGATGCCAATATATTCCATTCCTACCATATGAATCTTGATCTCTAGCCTTCCCCAAGTTGCTTTCCACTCAAATCATCTTTCCACCAAATCCAAATCCTGTGAGAGAGAGTTGAGTGTTGGGGAGACTATCATTTGAAGCACAAGAGTAAGGAGTTCATCATCAACACACCATTTGTTACTTCTTGGAGAGTGGTGTCTCCTAGATTGGCTAGGTGTCACTTGGGAGCCTCCGACAAGATGGTGGAGTTGAACCAAGGAGTTTGTAAGGGCAAGGAGATCGCCTACTTCGTGAAGATCTATCGCTAGTGAGGCAAGTCCTTCGTGGGCGATGGCCATGGTGGGATAGACAAGGTTGCTTCTTCGTGGACCCTTCGTGGGTGGAGCCCTCCGTGGACTCGCGCAACCATTACCCTTCGTGGGTTGAAGTCTCCATTAACGTGGATGTACGATAGCACCACCTATCGGAACCACGACAAAAAGATTCGTGTCTCCAATTGCGTTTGAATCCTCCAATCCTTTCCCTTTACATTCTTGCAAGTTGCATGCTTTACTTTCCGCTGCTCATATACTCTTTGCATGCTTGCTTGATATGTATTGTGAGTGTTAAACTTGTGCCTAAACTCCACTTAGACTTAAAGAAGTTAAAAACTGCAACTTTTGGTACTTAGTGTCTAATCACCCCCCCTCTAGACACATCTTCTCGATCCTTTCACCTTGCAATGAGAAGGCACCATCAAAGTACACGACCCACTCTTGGGGTGCCTCCTTGCCGGGGATAACTGTTTCCAATGTCTCTTCGTCTAGAGTACGTGTCCATTCTACAATGAACTCCGGCAGTGCCATGCTCTGAATGGTTGAGGTACTTTTGTACATCAGACCAAAACTTTTACAACTCTAATGCTCACTCAACTATTCTGCCGATGGCCTTAGCCGTGATCTCGTGGGCTTGGAATGCAGTTTCCTTGAGGCCATGATGAGGCCGAAGATCAATTTATGCACTCCAAAGTGCCTTGACCTAGCCCCCTATAACAGGGAGCTAACAAAGTAAACTGGTCCCTGCACCACCTTCTTCTTTGTCGTGGCCTTGGGATTGCCTTCGCTATCCTGTTCTTCTTTCTCCTGATCCGTACCCAACCTTGCCGTGACTGGTTCACTTCCTTCTTTGGGGAGGACATTAGCTGCGACTGCTCCTTCATCTACTTCCCGCTGCGCCACCGACACCGCACTAACCACTTGATTGGTTCCCGCTAAATATAGCAGCAACGACTCTTGTGGTTTAAGAGCGACCAAGGTGGGAGCAGAGGAAAGATAGTCTTTTAAGTCTCGCAGCGCTGCTTCTGCCTCCGAGGTCCACTTCATGGGCCCTGCCTTCTTCAGAATTTTGAAGAACGGCAGGGCGCGCTCGACAGACTTGGAAATGAACCTACTCAGCGCGGCAACATATCCAGTAAAATGACTCACATCCTTGACTATCTTGGGTGCTTGAATCTGCTCGATCGCTCTAATCTTGTCGGGGTTGGCCTCTATCCCCTGGTGAAACACAAATAAGCCAAGTAGCTTGCCAGAGGGAACGCCAAACACACACTTCTCAGGGTTCAACTTCAAGTTGATCTTGCGCAGGTTTGCAAAGATCTCTTCCAAGTCCTGAATGAGCATTGATCCTTCCTTGGTTTTGACCACTATATCATCCATGTAAGCCTCAATATTCTTGTGCAACTCAGACTCAAACCCAATTTGCACTGCCCTTGCAAAAGTGGACCCAATGCTCTTTAACCCGAAGGGCATCCACACAAAGCAGTACGTGCCACCTGGGGTTTTGAATGCGGTCTTCTCCTCGTCTTCCTTAGACATGAATATCTGATGCTATCTGGAGTATCCATCCAAGAAGGAAAGTAGATTGCACCCGGAAGTAAAATCCACAATCTGGTCGATATGCGACAAGGGGAAAGGGTCCTTCGGGCATGCCTTGTTCAGATCTGTGAAGTCTATGCAAAGCCTCCATTTCCTGTTCGCCTTGTGCACCACCACCGGGTTCGCCAACCATGTTGGATGCAACACTCCTCTAACCAAACGAGCTGCTTCAAGTTTCTTGATCTCTTCGGCAATGAATTGCTGCCGCTCTAAAGCTTTTTTCTAACCTTTTGCTTGACGGGCCGAGCATGAGGGTAGACAACAAGGTGGTGCTCGATTACCTTCCTGGGAAAGCCCGTGATGTTAGATGGTTGCCAAGCAAACACATTGACATTCACCCGCAGGAAGGCAATGAGCGCGCTTTCCTATTTGTCGTCAAGGGTGGAGGTGATGGTGAACGTATCCTCAGTGCCAGCTAGCCCTGCCGGAACCCTCTTCATAGCAGGTGAAGCAACTTTGGATCTCTTGCTAGTGGAACTCTCTGGCAAATCATTGACGGGTGCAACGCACTCCGGAGAGGCGCACTTCTCGGATTCTTTGTCAGCATCCCTGTTAGCTTTCTTTACTTTTTTGTTTTCCTTGGCGAGAACTGCGGCCTTAGCAGCGATCGCATCCTGGTACATCTTATCCACGCATATGATTGCGTCCTTCTTGTCTGACGGGATGGAGATGACGCCCATTGGTCCTGGCATCTTCAGAGTATTATAGGCATAGTGGGATGCCACCATGAATTTCGCCAGAGCTGGACGCCGAGAATCCCATTGTACAGCAAATTAAGGAAACTCGATCACGTCGAATACGATCTTCTCGGTCCGTTCTCCAAACGTCACTGGAAGTGTGATCTTTCCCTTAGGACGACTCCTGTCGGGGTTGATTCCTGGGAAAGTGCCAGTAACCTTGAGCTCTTCATCTGATATTTGCAACTTGCTGATTACCTGGGGGAAAATCAGATTCAACCCTGCCCCGCCGTTAACCAACATCTTTGTGACCTTGAGGTTGCGGATCGTTGGTGAAACCAACAATAGCAAGCACCCTACCGCGATGGTGCGATCAGGATGATCCTCTTTGTCAAAGATGATGGGCGTCCGGGACCATTTGAGTGGTTTCCGGGAATCTGCCGCTGGCTCTATGGCATTGACCTCATGCGCCCATTGTTTAAGCTGGCGGTGAGAGGTGTGCAAATACGCACCTCCGTTAATGCACAGGTCCTTAGTGGCTTTCTGTAACTCTTGCTCACTGGTTTCCTCTTCATCCCCTTCATCACTTTCATCATCACCTCCCTTCTTCTCACTTGCCAGGTTTCTCTTGATGCCGAGGAATCTTGCCGTGGCGGCCTCCTCTGCTGCCTCGGCCCTTCCCGCTAGCACATTCTTGGTCTCTTTCCTTGTCATGCTTCTCGTACTCAACTTTCTGATTCTTGACAAGTTGCTCAACTTGGTGACACTCTTGGAGATCATGGCCCTTGGTACGGTGGATCTTGCAGTATGGTCCGTCAGCCTTCCTAGCCTTTTCAGCCGCCGCAGCCTCCCAGCAATCATTGCACACGACAACTTCCTTGCCGGGGGCTTCGGTCTTGGCCTTCTTGCAGATACTAGGAGTGACAAAACCCTCAACAACCAGCACAACCTTTTCCTTGCATTTCTTGTTGTGCTTTTTATTCTTCCTCTTTGGGTTAGTGGCATCATCGTCATCTTCTGAGTCAACTTTGATGCCAGCCTCTTCTCTGGGGAGCCACCTCCCATCCTCTGTACGGGCACATTTATCTGCCAAGGTGTACAACTCATTCACAGTCTTGGGCAACCGGACGTTCATCTTGGAACATATCCTCCTGTTGCACACATTGGACTGGAACACGGCAATCACAGCTGTCGGGTGGATATCTAGAATGTTCCTATGCACTTGGCTAAACCTCTGCATGTACTTGCGCAAAATCTCCCCTTCCTTTTGCGGAAGGAGCTACAAATCACTGGGTCATCCTGGTTCTTGATGGCCGCCCGTGAAGGCACCAATAAACTCATTACACAGGTTAGCCCAGGATGAAATGGAATTCTCCGGTAGGTGCATCAGCCATGACCTCATGTTTGGCTTGAGTGCCAAAGGGAAGTAGTTGGCGAATACCTTCTCATCTCTTCCTCCGGTGGCTTCAACAATGATGGTGTAGATGCTCAAGAACTCTGTTGGGTTCAGCCTTCCATCATACTTTTCTGGTATCTTTGGTTTGAAAACACATGCAGATGGCCAACGGACTTGCTATTGGGGAACGTTGCAGAAAATTAAAAATTTTCCTACGGTTTCACCAAGATCCATCTATGAGTTCATCTAAGCAACGAGTCATGGGAGAGAGATTGCATCTACATACCACTTGTAGATCGTGTACGGAAGCGTTTGAGGGAACGGTTATGATGGAGTCGTACTCGCCGTGATTCAGATCACCGGAGATCTTAGCACCGAACGGACGGCACCTCCGCGTTCAACACACGTACGGAGCGGGTGACGTCTCCTCCTTCTTGATCCAGCAAGGGTGAAGGAGAGGTTGATGATGATGGCTCCAGCAGCAGCACAACAACGTGGTGGTGGTGGAACAACAGCACTCCGGCAGGGCTTCGCCAAGCACGTGATGGAGGAGGAAGAGGTGTAGCAGGGGGAGGGGGCGCCAGGACTTCAGGGTGCGGCTGCCCCCTTCCCCCTCCCTTTATATAGGCCCCCAGGGGGGCGCCGGCCCTGGGAGATCCAATCTCCCAAGGGGGCGGCGGCCAAGGGGGGTGGAGTGCCCCCCATGGCAAGTGGGGCGCCCCCCCCCCACCCTAGGGTTTCAACCCTAGGCGCAGGGGGTGGGCCAAGGGGGGCGCACCAGCCCACTATGGGCTGGTTCCCCTCCCCACTTCAGCCCTTGGGGCCCTCCGGGATGGGTGGCCCCATCCGGTGGACCCCCGGGACCCTTTCGATGGTCCCGGTACAATACCGGGTGACCCCGAAACTTTCCCGATGGCTGAAATATCACTTCCTATATATAATTCTTCACCTCCGGACCATTCCGGAACTCCTCGTGACATCCAGGATCTCATCCGGAACTCCGGACAACATTCGGTATGCTGCATACTCATATTCATACAACCCTAGCGTCACCGAACCTTAAGTGTGTAGACCCTACGGGTTCGGGAGACATGTAGACATGACCGAGACGGCTCTCGGGCAATAACCAACAGCTGGATCTGGATACCCATGTTGGCTCCCACATGCTCCTCGATGATCTCATCGGATGAACCACGATGTCGAGGATTCGAACAACCCCGTATACAATTCCCTTTGTCAATCGGTACGTTACATGCCCGAGACTCGATCGTCAGTATCCCAATACCTCGTTCAGTCTCGTTACCGGCAAGTCACTTTACTCGTACCGTAATGCATGATACCGTGACCAAACACTTGGTCACTTTGAGCTCATTATGATGATGCATTACCAAGTGGGCCCAGAGATACCTCTCCGTCATACGGAGTGACAAATCCCAGTCTCGATCCGTGTCAACCCAACAGACACTTTCGGAGATACCTGTAGTGCACCTTTATAGTCACCCATTTACGTTGTGACGTTTGGTACACCCAAAGCACTCCTACGGTATCCGAGAGTTACACGATCTCATGGTCTAAGGAAGAGATACTTGACATTGGAAAAGCTCTAGCAAAACGAACTACACGATCTTGTGCTATGCTTAGGATTGGGTCTTTTCCATCACGTCATTCTCCTAATGACGTGATCCCGTTGTCAATGACATCTAATGTCCATAGTCAGGAAACCATGACTATCTGTTGACCAACGAGCTAGTCAACTAGAGGCTTACTAGGGACGTATTGTGGTCTATGTATTCACACGTGTATTACGATTTCCGGATAATACAATTATAGCATGAATAAAAGACAATTATCATGAACAAGGAAATATAATAATAATCCTTTTATCATTGCCTCTAGGGCATATTTCCAACAGTCTCCCACTTGCACTAGAGTCAATAATCTAGTTACATTGTGATGAATCGAACACCCATAGAGTTCTGGTGTTGATCATGTTTTGCTCGCGAGAGAGGCTTAGTCAACGGATCTGCGACATTCAGATCCGTATGTACTTTGCAAATATCTATGTCTCCATCTTGAACATTTTCACGAATGGAGTTGAAACGACGCTTGATGTGCCTGGTCTTCTTGTGAAACCTGGGCTCCTTGGCAAGGGCAATAGCTCCAGTGTTGTCACAGAAGAGTTTGATCGGCCCCGACGCATTGGGTATGACTCCTAGGTCGGTGATGAACTCCTTCACCCAAATTGCTTCATGCGCTGCCTCCGAGGCTGCCGTGTACTCCGCTTCACATGTAGATCCCGCCACGACGCTCTGCTTGCAGCTGCACCAGCTTACTGCTCCACCATTCAACATATACACGTATCCGGTTTATGACTTAGAGTCATCCAGATCTGTGTCGAAGCTAGCATCGACGTAACCCTTTACGACGAGCTCTTCATCACCTCCATAAACGAGAAACATGTCCTTTGTCCTTTTTAGGTACTTCAGGATATTCTTGACCGCTGTCCAGTGTTCCTTTGCCGGGATTACTTTGGTACCTTCCTACCAAACTTATGGCAAGGTTTACATCAGGTCTGGTACACAGCATGGCATACATAATAGATCCTATGGCTGAAGCATAGGGGATGACACTCATCTCTTCTTTATCTTTTGCCGTGGTCGGGCATTGAGCCGAGCTCAATCTCACACCTTGCAATACAGGCAAGAACCCCTTCTTGGATTGATCCATTTTGAACTTCTTCAAAATCATATCAAGGTATGTGCTTTGTGAAAGACCTATGAGGCGTCTCGATCTATTTCTATAGATCTTGATGCCTAATATATAAGCAGCTTCTCCAAGGTCCTTCATTGAAAAACACTTATTCAAGTAGGCCTTAATGCTGTCCAAGAATTCTATATCATTTCCCATCAAAAGTATGTCATCTACATATAATATGAGAAATGCTACAGAGCTCCCACTCACTTTCTTGTAAATGCAGGCTTCTCCATAAGTCTGCATAAACCCAAATGCTTTGATCATCTCATCAGAGCGAATGTTCCAACTCCGAGATGCTTGCACCAGCCCATAAATGGATCGCTGGAGCTTGCATACTTTGTTAGTGTTCTTAGGATCGACAAAACCTTCCGGCTGCATCGTATACAGCTCTTCCTTAAGATAAACGTTAAGGAATGCCGTTTTGATGTCCATTTGCCATATCTCATAATCATAGTATGCAGCAATTGCGAACATGATTCGGACGGACTTAAGCTTCGCTACGGGAGAGAAAGTCTCATCGTAGTCAATCCCTTGAACTTGCCGATAACCCTTAGCGACAAGTCGAGCTTTATAGATGGTAATATTACCATCCGCGTCCGTCTTCTTCTTAAAGATCCATTTGTTTTCTATCACTCGCCGATCATCGGGCAAGTCAGTCAAAGTCCATACTTTGTTTTCATACATGGATTCTATCTCGGATTTCATGGCTTCTAGCCATTTATTGGAATCTGGGCCCGCCATCGCTTCTTCATAGTTCGAAGGTTCACCGTTGTCTAACAACATGATTTCCAGGACAGGGTTGCCGTACCACTCTGGTGCGGAACGTGTCCTTGTGGACCTACGAAGTTTAGTAGCAACTTGATCTGAAGTACCTTGATCATCATCATTATTTTCCTCTTCAGTTGGTGTAGGCATCACAGGAACATCTTCCTGAGCTGCACTACTATCCCGCTCAAGAGGTAGTACTTCATCGAGTTCTACTTTCCTCCCACTTACTTCTTTCGAGAGAAACTCTTTTTCCAGAAAGGATCTGTTCTTGGCAACAAAGATCTTGCCCTCGGATCTTAAGTAGAAGGTATACCCAATGGTTTCCTTAGGGTATCCTATGAAGACGCATTTTTCCGACTTGGGTTCGAGCTTTTCAGGTTGAAGTTTCTTGACATAAGCATCGCATCCCCAAACTTTTAGAAACGACGGCTTAGGTTTCTTCCCAAACCATAATTCATACGGTGTCGTCTCAACGGATTTAGACGGTGCCCTATTTAAAGTGAATGTAGCTGTCTCTAGAGCGTATCCCCAAAATGATAGCGGTAAATCGGTAAGAGACATCATAGACCGCACCATATCCAATAGAGTGCGATTACGACGTTCGGACACACCGTTACGCTGAGGTGTTCCAGGCGGCGTGAGTTGTGAAACGATTCCACATTTTCTTAAGTGTGTACCAAATTCATGACTTAAATATTCTCCTCCACGATCCGATCGTAAGAATTTTATCTTTCGGTCATGTTGATTCTCTACCTCATTCTGAAATTCCTTGAACTTTTCAAAGGTCGCAGACTTGTGTTTCATCAAGTAGACGTACCCATATCTACTTAAGTCGTCTGTGAGAGTGAGAACATAACGATATCCTCCACGAGCCTCAACGCTCATTGGACCGCACACATCGGTATGTATGATTTCCAACAAGTTGGTTGCTCGCACCATTGTTCCGGAGAACGGAGTCTTGGTCATCTTGCCCATGAGGCATGGTTCTCATGTGTCAAATGATTCATAATCGAGAGACTTTAAAAGTCCATCAGCATGGAGCTTCTTCATGCGCTTGACACCAATGTGACCAAGGCGGCAGTGCCACAAGTATGTGGGACTATCGTTATCAACTTTACATTTTTTGGTATTCACACTATGAATATGTGTAGTATTACATTCGAGATTCATTAAGAATAAACCATTGACCATCGGGGCATGACCATAAAACATATCTCTCATATAAATAGAATAACCATTATTCTCGGATTTAAATGAGTAGCCATCTCGCATCAAACGAGATCCAGATACAATGTTCATGCTCAAATTTGGCACTAAATAACAATTATTGAGGTTTAAAACTAATCCCGTAGGTAAATGTAGAGGTAGTGTGCCGACGACAATCACATTGACCTTGGAACCATTCCCGACGCGCATCGTCACCTCGTCCTTCGCCAGTCTCCGCTTATTCCGCAGCTCCTGCTGTGAGTTACAAATATGAGCAACGGCACCGGTATCAAATACCCAGGAGTTACTACGAGTACTGGTAAGGTACACATCAATTACATGTATATCAAATATACCTTTAGTGTTGCCGGCCTTCTTATCCGCTAAGTACTTGGGGCAGTTCCGCTTCCAGTGACCCTTCCCCTTACAATAAAAGCACTCAGTCTCAGGCTTGGGTCCATTCTTTGACTTCTTCCCGGCAACTGGCTTACCGAGCGTGGCAACATCTTTGCCGTCCTTCTTGAAGTTCTTCTTACCCTTGCCCTTCTTGAACTTAGTGGTCTTATTGACCATCAACACTTGATGTTCTTTCTTGATTTCAACCTCTGCCGACTTCAGCATTGAAAATACTTCAGGAATGGTCTTCACCTTCCCCTGCATATTGTAGTTCATTACAAAGCTCTTGTAGCTTGGTGGGAGCGACTGAAGGATTCTGTCAATGACCGCCTCATCCGGGAGGTTAATGTCCAGCTGTGATAGGCGGTTGTGCAACCCAGACATTTTGAGTATATGCTCACTGACAGAACTATTTTCCTCCATCTTACAAATATAGAACTTGTCGGAGACTTCATATCTCTCGACCCGGGCATGAGCTTGGAAAACTAGTTTCAGCTCCTCGAACATCTCATATGCTCCGTGTTGCTCAAAACGCTTTTGGAGCCCCGGTTCTAAGCTGTAAAGCATGCCGTACTGAACGAGGGAGTAATCCTCAGCACGAGACTGCCAAGCATTCATAATGTCTTGGTTCTTTGGGACGGGAGCGTCACCTAGCGGTCATTCTAGGACATATTGTTTCCTGACAGCTATGAGGATGATCCTCAGGTTCCGGACCCAGTCCGTATAGTTGCTGCCATCATCTTTCAGCTTGGTTTTCTCTAGGAACGCGTTGAAGTTCATGTTGACATGAGCGTTGGCCATTTGATCTACAAGACATATTTTGCAAAAGTTTTAGACTAAGTTCATGATAATTAAGTTCATCTAATCAAATTATTTAATGAACTCCCACTCAGATTAGACATCCCTCTAGTCATCTAAGTGTTACACGATCCGAGTCGACTAGGCCGTGTCCGATCATCACGTGAGACGGACTAGTCATCATCGGTGAACATCTCCATGTTGATCGTATCTTCCATACGACTCATGTTCGACCTTTCGGTCTCTGTGTTCCGAGGGCATGTCTGTACATGCTAGGCTCGTCAAGTTAACCCTAAGTGTTCTGCATGTGTAAATCTGTCTTACACCCGTTGTATGTGAACGTAGGGATCTATCACACCCGATCATCACGTGGTGCTTCGAAACAACGAACTTTAGCAACGGTGCACAGTTAGGGGGAACACTTTCTTGAAATTATTATAAGGGATCATCTTATTTACAACCGTCGTTCTAAGTAAACAAGATGCATAAAACATAATAAACATCACATGCAATTATATAAAGTAGTGACATGATATGGCCAATATCATATAGCTCCTTTGATCTTCATCTTCGGGGCTCCATGATCATCTTGTCACCGGCATGACACCATGATCTCCATCATCATGATCTCCATCATTGTGTCTTCATGAAGTTGTCCCGCCAATGACTACTTCTACTTCTATGACTAACGCGTTTAGCAATAAAGTAAAGTAGTTTACATGGCGTTCTTCAATGACACGCAGGTCATACAAAAAATAAAGACAACTCCTATGGCTCCTGCTGGTTGTCATACTCATCGACATGCAAGTCGTGATTCCTATTACAAGAACATGATCTCATACATCACAATATATCATTCATCATGCATCACAACTTCTGGCCATATCACATCACATGACAATTGCTGCAAAAAGAAGTTAGACGTCCTCTAATTGTTGTTGCATCTTTTACGTGGCTGCAATTGGGTTCTAGCAAGAACGTTTTCTTACCTACGAATAACCACAACGTGATTTTGTCAACTTCTACTTACCCTTCATAAGGACCCTTTTCATCTAATCCGCTCCAACTAAAGTAGGAGAGACAGACACCCGCTAGCCACCTTATGCAACTAGTGCATGTCAGTCGGTGGAACCTGTCTCACATAAGCGTACGTGTAAGGTTGGTCCGGGCCGCTTCATCCCACAATACCGCTGAAGCAAGATAATACTAGTAGCAGCAAGCAAGTTGACAAGATCGACGCCCACAACAAAATTGTGTTCTACTCGTGCAATAGAGAACTACACATAGACCTAGCTCTTGATGCCACTGTTGGGGAACGTTGCAGAAAATTAAAAAATTTCCTACGGTTTCACCAAGATCCATCTATGAGTTCATCTAAGCAACGAGTCATGGGAGAGAGATTGCATCTACATACCACTTGTAGATCGCGTATGGAAGCGTTTTAGGGAACGGTGATGATGGAGTCGTACTCGCCGTGATTCAGATCACCGGAGATCTTAGCGCCGAACGGACGGCACCTCCGCGTTCAACACACGTACGGAGCGGGTGACGTCTCCTCCTTCTTGATCCAGCAAGGGGGAAGGAGAGGTTGATGATGATGGCTCCAGTAGCAGCACAACGGCGTGGTGGTGGTGGAACAACAGCACTCCGGCAGGGCTTCGCCAAGCACGTGACGGAGGAGGAAGAGGTGTAGCAGGGGGAGGGGGCGCCAGGACTTCAGGGTGCGGCTGCCCCCTTCCCCCTCCCTTTATATAGGCCCCCAGGGGGGGGGCGCCGGCCCTGGGAGATCCAATCTCCCAAGGGGGCGGCGGCCAAGGGGGGTGGAGTGCCCCCCAAGGCAAGTGGGGCGCCCCCCCACCCTAGGGTTTCAACCCTAGGCGTAGGGGGTGGGCCAAGGGGGGCGCACCAGCCCACTATGGGCTGGTTCCCCTCCCCACTTCAGCCCTTGGGGCCCTCCGGGATGGGTGGCCCCATCCGGTGGACCCCCGGGACCCTTTCGGTGGTCCCGGTACAATACCCGGTGACCCCGAAACTTTCCCGATGGCCGAAATATCACTTCCTATATATAATTCTTCACCTCCGGACCATTCCGGAACTCCTCGTGATGTCCAGGATCTCATCCGGGACTCCGAACAACATTCGGTATGCTGCATACTCATATTCATACAACCCTAGCGTCACCGAACCTTAAGTGTGTAGACCCTACGGGTTCGGGAGACACGTAGACATGACCGAGACGGCTCTCGGGCAATAACCAACAGTGGGATCTGGGTACCCATGTTGGCTCCCACATGCTCCTCGATGATCTCATCGGATGAACCACGATGTCGAGGATTCGAACAACCCCGTATACAATTCCCTTTGTCAATCGGTACGTTACATGCCCGAGACTGGATCGTCGGTATCCCAATACCTCGTTCAGTCTCATTACCGGCAAGTCACTTTACTCGTACCGTAATGCATGATCCCGTGACCAAACACTTGGTCACTTTGAGCTCATTATGATGATGCATTACCGAGTGGGCCCAGAGATACCTCTCCGTCATACGGAGTGACAAATCCCAGTCTCGATCCGTGTCAACCCAACAGACACTTTCGGAGATACCTGTAGTGCACCTTTATAGTCACCCATTTATGTTGTGACGTTTGGTACACCCAAAGCACTCCTACGGTATCCGGGAGTTACACGATCTCATGGTCTAAGGAAGAGATACTTGACATTGGAAAAGCTCTAGCAAAACGAACTACACGATCTTGTGCTATGCTTAGGATTGGGTCTTGTCCATCACGTCATTCTCCTAATGACGTGATCCCGTTGTCAATGACATCTAATGTCCATAGTCAGGAAACCATGACTATCTGTTGACCAACGAGCTAGTCAACTAGAGGCTTACTAGGGACGTATTGTGGTCTATGTATTCACACGTTTATTACGATTTCCGGATAATACAATTATAGCATGAATAAAAGACAATTATCATGAACAAGGAAATATAATAATAATTCTTTTATCATTGCCTCTAGGGCATATTTCCAACACTTGCCACAACTCACGATTGAAGGCAGGGCATCCAACCTGGAAAGGCAAGGATCGCCTTCACTGGGCACGGGTTCGTCGATGTCTGGGCCATTGCGCCTGTCAGATTGGCGGCGGGTTTCGCGGCGTCATTCTATAGTGACGCGCGCCAATCTTCCAGGACCTGCCGCTGATCTTAACGGGCCCGAGGATCAGATGAAGCCACTGATGCCTCGTCGGGCTCCTGTTCGCGTGGTTCGGACTGCAACCTTTGCACTGGCTGTCATGGAGGGGATTACACCGTTGGAGTGGCACCCTCGACACAGTCAACAGCTCGGACCGTGGTTGTTGCTTGCGGGCGCCGTGGCAGGCCTGCCTGTTGTGATCCTTCCGCTTCAACAAAACTGACCAAACTCTGAATGGTGGCCTTCCACTCATCCATTTGTTTGGCCGTTGGCGGGAATCTCAGCAGGAGTTGGGCTCACGCCATGGTTCTGAAGCGGTGCTAGGCATAGATGACGACGCAGACCGCGGCGCCGCTCGACTCCTAACAGTACCAGTAGTGGCGGCGCTATGTTCTCGTCACCGTGAGCTAGTCGCCATGGCAGTACAGTGGCGAGAAGGGTGCGCCTAGGGGTTGATGACCCCATTTGGCATTTCGTCTTGGTTACCTTTTCCTGGGGAAGGCGCGTGCCTCATAGCTACGCCTGTACGAGGGACAGTTGGGGGGTTGCGACTTGCACCAGAGCGGGCATTGTCGCTGCGGCTGCGCCCTCCAGCGCGGTGGGGAGGTTGTAAGGGCATATTTATCCCTAAGGTGTTTTGATGATTGATGACAATGCTTTTGCGAACTAATCGTGTGCCTTAAGTATTTTAGATGTTTCGTCACTAGGCACAAGACGGTTTGGTGCCCCTTGAAGACTATTGAAGACGGCGTTTTTCTACGTATCTTTTTGGTGGATTTGAGTCGTAGGAAAGCTGTACTAAAAAGAGGGGGGTCCGCGTTGGAAAGGTTCGGGTGGAATCATCACGTACACGTTTACTCCCTCTGCACTGCCTTTCCCTTTGTGCTTTGGAGCATCCTCTGTTTTCTTCATATTTACGCAAAGAGAAGGATTCCTAGTGTTGTTGTTCTTAGGCATGCAGTAGTACTGCTCTTAGGAGCGGTAGAACCGTAGGCCCCCGCGGTAGTACCGCATGCCCTTGCGGTAGTACCGTAGGCGCACACGGTAGTACCGCTCCTAAGGAGCTGTAGTACCGTGGCCTCAGACCAAACTCAGCCGCTCGTGCGACTATAGGGGCGGAAATAATTTTTTACATCCGCGCCCTACGCGGTAGTACCGCCCCATGCGCGCGGTAGTATCGTGAGTCCTGGTCTGGCACAACAACATGAGCGGAAGTAGGGGCGGATGTAATTTTTTACATCCGCTCCCTGCGCGGTAGTACCGCATGTCAGGTGCGGTAGTACCGTGTCGGATATTTGCACTATTCGATTTTCAGTGGAAGTTGGCAAAGATTTATTTTTATTCATCCGCGCCCTTCCCAGGCTAGTCCAATCCGGCCTTGCGGTAGTACCGCAAGGGGGAGCGGTAGTACCACATCAGCGGCTGTACCGCCCTCAGCCTTTGCGGTTCAGGCCTGGACTAGCTCCTGCCATAGTAGTGGTAGTACCGCGGTCCACCGCGGTAGTACCGTGAGCCCATGCGGTAGTACCGCTTGTCTGGGGTGGTAGTACCGCAGGTCGCGGGCTGGTTAAGTGGATAACGGTTGGATTTGTCTCTCCACTATATAAGGGGTGTCTTATTCCTCTAGTTGACTACCTATTCCATCCCCAAGCTCCATTGTTGCTCCAAGATCTATTTTCGCCCGATCTCTCTCCCTAGCCAATCAAACTTGTTGATTTTCTCGGGATTGGTTGAGAAGGCCCTGATCTACACTTCTGTCAAGATAAATTTGATTCCCCCACTAATCCCTAGTGGATATTGTTACTCTTGGGTGTTTGAGCACCCTAGATGGTTGAGGTCACCGCGGAGCCATAGTCCATTGTGGTGAAGCTTCGTGGTGTCGTTGGGAGCCTCTAGTTAAGTTGTGGAGATTGCCCCAACCTTGTTTGTAAAGGTTCGGTCGCCGCCTCCAAGGGCACCAATAGTGGAATCACAGCATCTTGCATTGTGTGAGGGCGTGAGGAGAATATGGTGGCCCTAGTGGCTTCTTGGGGAGCATTGTGCCTCCACACCGCTCCAACGGAGACGTACTTCCCCTCAAAAGGAAGGAACTTCGGTAACACATCCTCGTCTTCACCGGCTCCACTCTTGGTTATCTCGTGCCTTTACTTGGGCAAGTTTATTTGTGTTGTATTCCTTGCTTGCTTGTGTGATTGTTGTTGTTGCATCATATAGGTTGCTCACCTAGTTGCATATCTAGACAACCTACTTTGATGCAAAGTTTAATTTGGTAAAAATGTTAGTTGCCTATTCACCCCCCTCTAGTCAACTATATGGATCCTTTCAATTGGTATCAGAGCCTCATCTCTTTATTAAGGACTTTGTCGTCCGAAGAGTATGATTGACACCGTAGACAGTGTGGAGGAGCACTCCGGTGTGAATCCGAGCTCGTCTATGGCCGATGGGGGAACCACGGTTTCTTGTGAGGAATTCAATGTGGCTTTGGACACATTGAAAACCTCCATGACAACCGAGGTTGAAAGCATGTTTAATACATTCTTAGAAGGACTTAAACTATCTACCTCGCTGATGAAAGTGGGTGATCCCACTAACAAGGTGATGGATGCTAACTCCGACAAGGGGGAAGCTACTAGTGAAAAGGGTCCTTCTACTAGTGTTAGAAATGGCACCGGCATCTTTGCCAATGTGGAACCTCCAATTTATGGAGGACCGTTTCCCTCCACTCATTTAAATCATGCCGGCCCTCCTCCTAAGATTGTGAAAAATGAGGACTTTGATTCTTGGGTTTATCGCTTCAAGCGTCATTTAAATCATGTGAATACTAATCTTTGGAGAATCATTGAAGAAGGTTTCCATCCACATGACCGAAGCAACTTCACCCCTAGAGAAGCCGTGGATAATCAATTCAATGAGAATGCTCTCTTCATCATTCAAGATGCAGTTCCACCTGGAGATCTCCCTCATCTTCGACCCTTTGCCATGGCCAAAGATGCATGGCATTGTGTTGTTTCCCTCTATAAGGGAAGTGCAAGCATTCAATGCTCCAACTATGAAGTGGTGCAAGATGAAGCCGATGAGTTTGCAATGAAAGAAGATGAAGAACCTCGTGAGCTCTTTCGGCGACTAACCAAACTCGCGGTCTCACTCCGAGATCATGGGAGCAAGGACACGGATGACAATTGGATCAAGCGCAAGTTCCTCAAAGCATTGATGCCTTACCACAAGGCCATGTCCTCCGTCATCCGTCAAAGACCGTACTTCCACTCCTTGACCTCAAATGAAGTGTTGGATGAGTTTGTGGCAATGAGGATCTTGGACTGCCTACAACGCGGTGTTGCATTCTCAAAGAGCAAAGAAGCCCAATCTTTCCTTGAAGGCCAAGGTTATTATGGAAGAAGAGGAAGAAGAGGAAGATGAGGAGAGAAACCCCGAAGATACAAAATATGATTATCATGAGCACATAGCTCTTGCTTCAAGGCAATTTTGGAGCAAGAAGAACACCAGGCCCAACTTCAACAAGAACAACTCAACTGGGTTCAAGGGAAAGCAACGTGTGAGAACATGTTACAATTGTGGCAATGTGAGTCACTTTGTTGGGGATTGCCCTTACGAGAAGCAGGAAGACAATGGTGGCAAGCTCATCCGAAAAGACAAAGCCAAGTCCTTTGCAAACAAGAACAACTTCACCAAAAAGACTCCTACTCGAAAGTTGGTGGTTCAAGAAGAATACCATGAGGATGATGATGACGATGAAGATAGTAAAGCCATGGTCATGGCCTCCGTTGCCATTGCCACAACTCCACGGGTGTCCCTCTTTGACTCGCCCAATGAGAACATCACCGCCAAGTGTCTCATGGCTAAATCCACCAACAAGGTAACCCCCAACATCAAAACCACCATCATTACTAATCCCTCCTTGACGGATGGCATTGATGAAAGTGAGGGGTTGCTACCTCTTGAGCACTGTGTTGGATTTCCCCGAAGAGGAGAGGATGATGCAGCAAAGTAGCGTAAGTATTTCCCTCAGTTTTTGAGAACCAAGGTATCAATCCAGTAGGAGACCACGCACAAGTCCCTCGAACCTACACAAAACGATAGCTCCTCGCAAGTAACGCGATTAGGGGTTGTCAATCCCTTCACGGTCACTTACGAGAGTGAGGTCTGATAGAGATGATAAATAATATTTTTGGTATTTTTGGTATAGAGATGCAAAGTAAAAGGTAAAAGGCAAAGTAAAAACAAAGCAAGTAATAAAGTAATGGAGATTGATATGATGAGAATAGACCCGGGGGCCATAGGTTTCACTAGTGGCTTCTCTCAAGAGCATAGATATTCTACGGTGGGTGAACAAATTACTGTTGAGCAATTGACAGAATTGAGCATAGTTATGAGCATATCTAGAGAATGATCATGTATATAGGCATCACGTCCGAGACAAGTAGATCGAAACGATTCTGCATCTACTACTATTACTCCACTCATCGGCCGCTATCCAGCATGTATCTAGAGTATTAAGTTAAAAACAGAGTAACACTTTAAGCAAGATGACATGATGTAGAGGGATAAATTCATGCAATATGATAAAAAACCCCATCTTGTTATCCTCGATGGCAACAATACAATACGTGCCTTGCTGCCCCTTCTGTCACTAGGAAAGGACACCGCAAGATTGAACCCAAAGCTAAGCACTTGTCCCATTGCAAGAACTACCAATCTAGTTGGCCAAACCAAAAGGATAATTCAAAGAGACTTGCAAAGATAACTCAATCATACATAAAAGAATTCAGAGAAGATTCAAATATTGTTCATAGATAAGCTGGATCATAAACCCACAATTCATCGGTCTCAACAAACACACCGCAAAAAGAAGATTACATCGAATAGATCTCCACGAGAGAGGGGGAGAACATTGTATTGAGATCCAAAAAGAGAGAAGAAGCCATCTAGCTACTAGCTATGGACCCGAAGGTCTGAAGTAAACTACTCACACTTCATCGGAGGGGCTATGGTGTTGATGTAGAAGCCCTCCGTGGTGGATGCCCCCTCCGGCGGAGCTCCAGAACAGGCACCAAGATGGGATCTCATGGATACAGAAAGTTGCAGTGGTGGAATTAGGTTTTTGGCTCCTGTTCTAATCGTTTGGGGATACGTAGGTATATATAGGAGGAAGGAGTACGTCGGTGGAGCAACAGGGGGGCCACGAGGCAGAGGGCGCGTCCTAGGGGGCAGGGCGCCCCCCACCCTCATGACCGCCTTTGTTACATCTTGGAGTAGGGTCCAAGTCTCCTGGATCACGTTCGGTGAGAAAATCAGGTTTCCGAAGGTTTCATTCCGTTTGGACTCCGTTTGATATTCTGTTTCTTCGAAACACTGAAATAGGCAAAAAACAACAATTCCGGGCTGGGCCTCCGGTTAATACGTTAGTCCCAAAAATAATATAAAAGTGGAAAATAAATCCCAATATAGTCCAAAACAGTAGATAAAGTAGCATGGAGCAATAAAAAATTATAGATACGTTGGAGACGTATCAGGCATCCCCAAGCTTAATTCCTGCTCGTCCTCGAGTAGTTAAATGATAAAAAGAGAATTTTTGATGCGGAGTGATACTTTGGCATAATTTCAATGTAAAACTTCTTAATTGTGGTATGAATATTCAGATCCGAAAGATTCAAGACAAAAGTTCATATTGACATAAAAAATAATAATACTTCAAGCATACTAATCAAAGCAATCATGTCTTCTCAAAATAACATGGCTAAAGAAAGTTATCCCTACAAAATCATATAGTCTAGCTATGCTCCATCTTCCCCACACAAAATATTTAAATCATGCACAACCCCGATGACAAGCCAAGCAATTGTTTCATACTTATGACATTCTCAAAACTTTTTCAATCTTCACGCAATACATGAGCGTGAGCTATGGATATAGCACTATATGTGGAATAGAATGGTGGTTGTGGAGAAGACAAAAAGAGGGAAGATAGTCTTACATCAACTAGGCGTATCAACGGGCTATGGAGATGCCCATCAATAGATATCATTGTGAGTGAGTAGGGATTGCCATGCAACGGATGCACCAGAGCTATAAGTATATGAAAGCTCTACAAAAGAAACTAAGTGAGTGTGCATCCAACTCGCTTGCTCACGAAGACCTAGGGCATTTTGAGGAGCCCATCATTGGAATATACAAGCCAAGTTCTATAATGAAAAATTCCCACTAGTATATGAAAGTGACAAAATGAGAGACTCTCTATCATGAAGATCTTGGTGCTACTTTGAAGCACAAGTGTGGTAAAAGGATAGTAGCATTGTCCCTTCTCTCATTTTCTCTCATTTTTTTATTTGGGCCTTTCTCTTTTTTTTGGCCTCTTTTTTTCGTCCGGAGTCTCATCCCGACTTATGGGGGAATCATAGTCTCCATCATCCTTTCCTCACTTGGGACAATGCTCTAATAATGATGATCATCACACTTTTATTTTCTTACAACTCAACAATTACAACTCAATACTTAGAACAAAATATGACTCTATATGAATGCCTCCGGCGGTGTACCGGGATATGCAATGAATCAAGAGTGACATGTATGAAAGAATTATGAACGGTGGCTTTGCCACAAATATGATGTCAACTACATGATCATGCTAGCAATATGACAATGATGGAGCGTGTCATAATAAATGGAACGGTGGAAAGTTGCATGGCAATATATCTCGGAATGGCTATGGAAATGCCATGATAGGTAGGTATGGTGGCTGTTTTGAGGAAGATATATGGTGGGTGTATGATACCGGCGAAAAGTGCGCGGTATTAGAGAGGCTAGCAATGGTGGAAGGATGGGAAAAAGTGTGTATAATCCATGGACTCAACATTAGTCATAAAGAACTCATATACTTATTGCAAAAATCTAGAAGTTATCAAAGCAAAGTATTACGCGCATGCTCCTAGGGGGATAGATTGGTAGGAAAAGACCATCGCTCGTCCCCGACTGCCACTCATAAGGAAGACAATCAATAAATAAATCATGCTTCATCACATAACGGTTCACCATACGTGCATGCTACGGGAATCACAAACTTCAACACAAGTATTCTTTAAATTCATAACTACTCAACTAGCATGACTCTAATATTACCATGTTCATATCTCAAAACAATTATCAAGCATCAAACTTAGCTTAGTATCCAATTCACTCAAAAGAAAGTTTCACATATCTTGAATACCAAGTATATTAATATTAAGCAAATTACCATGCTATTAACGACTCTCAAAATAATCTAAGTGAAGCATGAGAGATCATTTGTTTCTTTAAAACAAATCCACCACCGTGCTCTAAAAGATCTAAGTGAAGCACTAGAGCAAAAATTATCACGCTCAAAAGATATAAGTGAAGCACTATGAATAAAACTATCAAGCTCAAAAGATATAAGTGAAGCACATAGAGTATTCTAGCAAATTCAAATTCATGTATGGCTCTCTCAAAAGGTGTGTACAGCAAGGATGATTGTGGTAAACTAACAATCAAATATGCAAATAATACAAGACGCTCCAAGCAAAACACATATCATGTGGTGAATAAAAATATAGCTCCAAGTAAATTACCGATGGAAGTGGACGAAAGAGGGGATGCCTTCCGGGGCATCCCCAAGCTTTGAATTTTTGGTGTCCTTGGATTATCTTGGGGGTGCCATGGGCATCCCCAAGCTTAGGCTCTTGCCACTCCTTGTTCCATAATCCATCAAAAGAATTCACCCAAAACTTGAAAACTTCACAACACAAAACTCAATAGAAATCTCGTGAGCTCCGTTAGAGAAAGAAAACAAAGAACTACTTAAGATACTGTAATGAACTTATTCTTTATTTATATTGGTGTTAAACCTACTGTATTCCAACTTCTCTATGAATTATAAACTATTTTACTAGCCATAGATTCATCAAAATAAGCAAACAACACACGCAAAACAGAATCTGTCAAAAACAGAACAGTCTGTAGCAATCTGTAACTAACGCAAACTTCTGGAACTCTAAAAATTCTACCAAAATAGGAAGTCCTGAAAAAATTTGTTTATTGAACAGCATAAAAAATAATCAATGCAAAATCACGTTCCTGTGATTTAACAAAATTATATTAGTGCGCGCAAAGTTTCTGTTTTTCAGCAGAATCGAATAAACTATCATCGTAGGTTATCCTATAGGTTCTACTTGGCACAAACACTAATTAAAAGATAAAACCACATCCAAACAGAAGCTAGATGGATTATTTAATCCTAAACAGAAGCAAAAACAAAAAACACAAATAAAATTGGGTTGCCTCCCAACAAGCGCTATCGTTTAACGCCCCTAGCTAGGCATAAAAGCAAGGATAGATCTAGGTATTGCCATCTTTGGTAGGCAATCCATAAGTGGCTCTCATGATAGATTCATATGGTAATTTTATTTTCTTTCTAGGGAAGTGTTCCATGCCCTTATTTAAGGGAAATTGGAATCTTATATTCCCTTCCTTCATATCAATAATTGCACCAATCGTTCTAAGGAAAGGTCTACCAAAAATAATAGGACATGAAGGATTGCAATCTATATCAAGAACGATAAAATCTATGGGCACATAATTCCTATTTGCAACAATAAGAACATCATTAATTCTTCCCATAGGCTTTTTAATAGTGGAATCCGCAAGATGCAAGTTTAGAGAGCAATCATCAAAGTCATGGAAATCTAGCAAATCACACAAAGTTTTGGGAATAGTAGAGACACTAGCACCCAAATCACACAAAGCATGGAAATCATAATCTTTAGTTTTAATTTTAATAGTAGGTTACCACTCATCATAGAGTTTTCTAGGGATAGAAACTTTCAACTCAAGTTTTTCTTCATAAGATTGCATCAAAGCATCAACAATGTGTTCGGTAAAAGCCTTATTTTGACTATAAGCATGAGGAGAATCTAGCACGGATTGCAACAAGGAAATACAACCAATTAAAGAGCAATTTTCATAATTAAATTCCTTGAGATCCAAAATAGTGGGTTTAGCAACACCTAGGTTTTTATTTCTTTCAATCCCACTTTCATCAATTTCACCATCAAGATCTAGAAACTCCGAATTCTTAGAACGCCTTCTAGGTAAAGGAAGATCATATTCAGTTTCATCAAGATTAATATTGCCAAACAAAGATTTAATGGGGGACACATCAATAACTTTTAGATCTTCATCTTGATTTTCATAGGAATTGGAAGAACACGCTTTAATAAAGGCATCTTTGGAAGCACGCATCCTAGCGGTTCTTTATTTGCACTCATCAATGGAAATTCTCATGGCTTTGAGAGACTCATTGATATCATGCTTAGAAGGAATATATCTAAGCTTTAAAGAATCAATTTCAAGATAAATTCTATCAACGTTCCTAGCCAAATCATCAACTTTAAGCAATTTCTCTTCAAGCAAAGCATTAAAATTATTTTGTGAATTCATAAACTCTTTAACACTACTCTCAAATTCAGAGGGCATCTTATTAAAATTTCCATAAGAGTTGTTGTAGGAATTTCCATAATTATTAGAAGGATTACTAGGATAAGGCCTAGGATTAAAATTCCCTCTATACGCGTTGTTTCCAAAACTATTCCTACCAACAAAATTCACATCCATAGATTCATTATTATTCTCAATCAAAGTATACAAGGGCATATCATTGGGATCAAGATAAGTATTTTTAGTAGCAAACATCTTCATAAGTTCATCCATCTTTTCACTCAAACATTGATTTCTTCTATAGCATGCACTTTTTTACTAGAAGATCTTTCGGTGTGCCATTGAGAATAATTAGCCATAATATTATCAAGCAATTTTGTAGCATCTCCTAACGTAATTTCCATAAACGTGCCTCCCGCGGCCGAATCTAAAAGATTTCTAGAAGCAAAATTCAATCCGGCATAAAATTTTTGTATGATCATCCATAAATTAAAACCATGAGTAGGGCAATTGCGAAGCATCAATTTCATTCTTTCCCAAGATTGGGCAACATGCTCATGATCAAGTTGTTTAAAATTCATAATATCGTTCCTAAGAATGATGATCTTAGCGGGAGGAAAATACTTAGAGATAAAAGCATCTTTGCACTTGTTCCAAGAATCAATACTATTTTTAGGCAAAGACGAAAACCAAATTTTAGCACGATCTCTAAGTGAAAACGGAAATAACTTCAATTTGACAATATTGTTATCTGTATCTTTCTTCTTTTGCATATCACACAAATCAACAAAATTGTTTAGATGAGTAGCGGCATCTTCACTAGGAAGGCCGGCAAATTGATCTTTCATAACAAGATTCAGCAAAGAGGTATTGATTTCACAAGACTCATCATTATTAAGAGGAGCAATCGGAGTACTAAGGAAATCATTATTATTGGTATTCGAGAAGTCACACAATTTGGTATTATCTTGCGCCATGGCAACAAGTAATCCAACACTCAAGCAAACAGAAAGGTAACGGAAAAAGGCAAACGGGAAAGAGAGGAGGAGATTGGGAAAGATAGGGCAAATAAAACGGCAAGGGTGAAGTGGGGAGAGGAAAACGAGAGGCAAATGGCAACTAATGTAATGCGAGAGATAGGGATTGTGCTGGGTACTTGCTATGGTTTACTTGCTCTTGCGTGAGCCTCCCCGGCAACGCCGCCATAAATTCTTCTTGCCACCTCTTGAGCACTGCGTTGGATTTCCCCGAAAAGGAGAGGATGATGCAGCAAAGTAGCGTAAGTATTTCCCTCAGTTTTTTAGAACCAAGGTATCAATCCAGTAGGAGACCACGCACAAGTCCCTCGTACCTACACAAAAAGATAGCTCCTCGCAACCAACGCGATTAGGGGTTGTCAATCCCTTCACGGTCACTTACGAGAGTGAGATCTGATAGAGATGATAAATAATATTTTTGGTATTTTTGGTATAGAGATGCAAAGTAAAAGGTAAAAGGCAAAGTAAAAACAAAGCAAGTAATAAAGTAATGGAGATTGATATGATGAGAATAGACCCGGGGGCCATAGGTTTCACTAGTGGCTTCTCTCAAGAGCATAGATATTCTACGGTGGGTGAACAAATTACTGTTGAGCAATTGACAGAATTGAGCATAGTTATGAGCATATCTAGAGAATGATCATGTATATAGGCATCACGTCTGAGACAAGTCGATCAAAATGATTCTGCATATACTACTATTACTCCACTCATCGACCGCTATCCAGCATGCATCTAGAGTATTAAGTTAAAAACAGAGTAACGCTTTAAGCAAGATGACATGATGTAGAGGGATAAATTCATGCAATATGATAAAAACCCCATTTTGTTATCCTCGATGGCAACAATACAATACGTGCCTTGCTGCCCCTTCTGTCACTGGGAAAGGACACCGCAAGATTGAACCCAAAGATAAGCACTTGTCCCATTGCAAGAACTACCATTCTAGTTGGCCAAACCAAAAGGATAATTCGAAGAGACTTCAAAGATAACTCAATCATACATAAAAGAATTCAGAGAAGATTCAAATATTGTTCATAGATAAGCTGGATCATAAACCCACAATTCATCGGTCTCAACAAACACACCGCAAAAAGAAGATTACATCGAATAGATCTCCACGAGAGAGGGGGAGAACATTGTATTGAGATCCAAGAAGAGAGAAGAAGCCATCTAGCTACTAGCTATGGACCCGAAGGTCTGAAGTAAACTACTAACACTTCATCGGATGGGCTATGGCGTTGATGTAGAAGCCCACCGTGGTGGATGCCCCCTCCGGCGGAGCTCCGGAACAGGCCCCAAGATGGGATCTCGTGGATACAGAAGGTTGCGGCGGTGGAATTAGGTTTTTGGCTCCTGTTCTGATCGTTTGGGGATACGTAGGTATATATAGGATGAAGGATTACGTCGATGGAGCAATAGGGGGGCCACGAGGCAGGGGGGCGTGCCCTAGGGGGGCACCCTCGTGACCGCCTCTGTTACATCTTGGAGTAGGGTCCAAGTCTCCTAGATCATGTTCGGTGAGAAAATCACGTTCCCGAAGGTTTCATTCCGTTTGGACTCCGTTTGATATTCTGTTTCTTCGAAACACTAAAATAGGCAAAAAACAGCAATTCTGGGCTGGGCCTCCGGTTAATAGGTTAGTCCCAAAAATAATATAAAAGTGGAAAATAAAGCCCAATATAGTCCAAAACAGTAGATAAAGTAGCATGGAGCAATCAAAAATTATAGATACGTTGGAGACGTATCAGGGGTCTAATGAGGAAGTAAATGAATTTGAGTCTTTTATGAGTAAGCTCAAGGGCAAATCCAAGAAGCACTTCGTTGCTCTCTTGGAACAACTTGGTGAAGCCAATGACATGATCGAGGCTCTCATGAAGAAACCATCTCTAAGATGGAAGGTCATAGTGGTGACTATGCCGATGAGATATCGGATCTCTCTAATGCTCTTGAGGAAGAGCGTGGGCATCGTTTGGCTCTTGAGGAGTCACACAACGATGACCATGCTAAGTTAAAGAAAGATCTTGATCATGCTCTTGTTGTATCTCGTGTGCTAACTTCCGAGAAGGCTAAACTTGGCATTGACCATGCAAGACTCAAGGAGGAGTTTGATATACTCAACAAGGCCCACAAGGTCTTGAAGGGTGCTCATGCTAGCCTCAAGGAGTCTCATGATCAAATCCAAGTGAAGCTAACCAAAGAAAAAGCCACCTTTCCTCATATGGTATTAATTGATAATGCAAATGCCACTAACCCGTGTTGTGAGCATGTGCATCTTGTGGAGGAGAATGCCAAGTTGAAGGGGCAGCTTGAGAAAGGCCTTGTGACGTGCATACAAGGTGAGAAGAACCTCAATGACCTTTTGAGCAATCAAAAGGAAGTTGTGGCCATGGAGGGAGTTGGGTTCTTTCCCAAGTCCAAGAACAAGAAGAAGAACGACAAGGCCAAACGACCTCCCCCTCTCAAGCAAAATTTTGTGAAGGAGGGAGAGGGTTCTCCTAAGGAGAATAAGAACAAAGTGAAGGGTGGTAATGTCAAAAAGGGAAATGCCACCCCTTCCAACAAAGCCGGTGACTTTAACCCTTCTTATGTGTTGTGCCGTGCTAGTGATGGGCATGTTTATGCTAAATTTGTTGGTTCTCCTTATGAGTACATTGAATGGTCTATTTGGGTTCATAAGACCCTTGTTACTAACATCAAAGGACCCATTACAAAACGGGTACCTAAAACCAAGCATTGATCTCTTGTAGGTGTTTGCTTCCGGTGGGGGATCATGGTTGCTCGATAGTGGAGCAACAAATCATATGACCGGAAGCAAGGACTTGGTGGTGGATGTGCACAAGATCCCTTCTATGCCCACCAACGTCGAGTGGGGTGATGCCTCGTCTTCTAAGGTATTGGGTCTTGGCAAGGTTGTCATTTCTCATGATCTAACGACCGAGAAAGTCATGCGTGTTGAGTCCCTTGCTTACAATCTACTTTCCGTTCGTCAACTTGCACTCATGGGATTTGCCACTTTCTTTGATATTGATACCGTGGCCCTCTTGTGGAGCAAGACTCTTAAAGTAGCCTTTGTTGGGCATGTCGAGAACGGTCTTTATGTGATTAACTTTTCGGAGCGACCCACTAACACCGCGACATGCCTAATGGCTAAAGTTGATGTGGGATGGCTTTGGCATCGCCGTTTAGCCCACGTCAATATGAGATCTTTGCAAAGTCTTCTCAAGGGGGACCATGTCCGTGGACTAACAAATGTTAGTTTTGCCAAAGATCGTGCTGGCAGTGCTTGTATCGAAGGAAAGCTTTATGAGAAGGCTCACCCTCCCACGACTATCATCTACTCGAAGAGACCCTTGGAGCTCCTTCACATGGATCTCTTTGGGCCTCCATCCTTTGATAGTCTTGGAGGTAGAAAGTATTGCTTGGTGATTGTGGATGATTATTCAAGATACACTTGGGTATACTTCTTCAAGAGGAAGAGTGAGACTCAACAAACCGTCATCGACTTTGCAAATGAAGCTCAACGTCAACATGATGCAAAGATCTTGACAATAAGGAGTGACAACGGCACCGAGTTCAAGAATTACAACTTGGAAGAGTTTCTTAGTGATGAGGGGATCAAGCATCAATATTCTGCACCATATACCCCTCAACAAAATGGTGTCACGGAGAGGAAGAACCGAACGTTGATGGATGCGGCAAGGACCATGATGGCAGAGTTCAAGTCTCCTTACAACTTTTGGGCCGAAGCCATCAACACAACATGTCATGCATCCAATCGGCTCTATCTCCGCAAAGGCTTGAACAAGACTCCTTATGAAATACTTACCGGTAACAAGCCCAACCTCAAGTACTTCCGTGTGTTCGGGTGTAAGTGTTTCATTCTCAAGAAAGGTGTTCGTTTGTCTAAATTTGAGGCTAGAGCTTATTAGGGCATATTTGTTGGTTATGCTACAAACTCTCATGCTTACTGTGTCCTCAACAAGTCCACCGGACTCATTGAGGAGACGTGTGACGTGGAGTTTGACGAAAATAACGGCTCCCAAGTGGAGCAAAGTGGTACTTGTGATGTAGGTGATGAAATTCCTCCCCAAGCCATAAGAAGAATGGGTGTGGGTCATATCCTACCCATTGAGGAACCCCTTGTAGCCAAAGGAGAAGGACAATGCTCCACTCAAGTGGAGCCATCACCAACCCAAGACCCACACGCTTCCGAAGAACAAAGTGAAGGCCCTCAACCTCATGAACAAGATCAAGGGCAAGATCAACCTCAAGATGGTGGTGAACCACCAAATGATGCCCAAGGTCAATTTCTCCCCTGCGAGCAAAGCTCAAGATCAAGAGCAAGCTCAAGACGACGCTCAAGACGATCAAGTTACCCCTCCTCTTTTCACATCCGAGGAGGAATTAGAGCGTCGTGCCGCGAAGATTGCTTCGAAGCTCACTACCAAAGGTCATCTCATGGAGAATGTGGTTGGAAGCCTAAGAAAGGGGGTAAGCACTCATAGACAATTATCAAACTATTGTGAACATCATGCATTTGTTTCTTGTGTCGAACCCCAAAAGGTTTATGAGGCGCTCGAGGACCCGGATTGGCTCAATGCCATGCATGAAGAACTCAACAACTTCGAGCATAACCAAGTGTGGAAATTAGTGCCAAGGCCAACCGAGAATCATAATGTCATTGGAACCAAGTGGATATTCAAGAACAAGCAAGATGCTCATGGGATCATTGTTCGCAACAAGGCTTGTTTGGTGGCACAAGGCTACTCCCAAGTCGAGGGTGTCGACTACGGGGAAACCTTTGCTCCCGTTGCTCGCCTTGAATCTATTCGTTTGTTGATTTCTTATGCTTCTCATCATAATTTCACGTTGCAACAAATGGATGTGAAGAGTGCTTTTCTTAATGGTCCCATTAATGAGTTGATGTATGTCAAACAACCCCCCGGGTTCGAAGATCTCTATTTCCCCGATCATCTGTACCAACTCCATAAGGCGCTCTATGGCCTTAAACAAACCCCACGTGCGTGGTATGAGCATCTTATGGAGTTGTTACAAGATCGTGGGTTCGAAATCAGGAAAATCGACCCCACTCTTTTTACTAAGAAGGTCAAAGGGGAGTTGTTTGTGTGCCAACTATATGTTGATGATATTATTTTTGATTCCCCTAACAAAGCTTTCAATGAAGAATTTGCCGCTCTCATGACCTCAAAGTTCAAGATGTCTATGATGGGATACTTAAAGTTCTTTCTCGGGTTTGAAATCAAGCAAAGAAGAGAAGGAACCTTCATCAACCAAGCCAAATACACTCAAGACATGCTCAAGAGATTCAAGCTAAGTGATGTCAAGCCGGCTTCCACTCCAATGCCCACCAAGTGCCAACTTGACATTGATCCCAATGGTAAAGCGATGGATCAAAAGGTATATTGCTCCATGATTGGATCCTTGCTTTACCTTTGTGCATCTAGACCGGATATCATGTTGAGTGTGGGAATTTGTGCACAGTTTCAAGCCGCATCGAAGGAAAGCCACTTTGTGGCAGTCAAGCGAATCTTTCGATATTTGGCTCATACCCCAAACTTTGGCTTATGGTACCCAAGAGGAGCCAACTTTGATCTTTTGGGCTACACAGATTCAGATTGTGCGGGAGACAAAGTGGATAGGAAGTCCACCTCCGGAGGGTGCCAATTACTTGGTTGCTCTTTAGTGAGTTGGTCTTATAAGAATCAAAGTTGTGTATCTCTCTCATCCACCAAAGCAGAGTATGTGGTTGCTGGTAGTTGTTGTGCTCAACTCCTACGGATGAGGCAAACTTTAAAGGATTACGGTGTCACTTGTGATGAAGTGCCTCTTTGGTGTGACAATGAAAGTGCTATCAAGATCTCTCTCAACCCGGTGCAACACTTCAAGACAAAGCATATTGAGATTCAGTATCACTTCATCCGGGATCACATTAGACGAAGGGAGATCAAGCTCAAGTATGTCAACACCCATGATAACCTTGCAGATATTTTCATGAAGCCCTTGGATGAAGCAAGATTTCACGAGTTAAGGCATGAGCTAAATATCATTGATTCGAGCAATGTGACTTGAACCCTTGCACAGCCCACCACACTCAACTTTTTGTCTAGTTTAGGTGTAGGCATGGACATATGGGGAGTGTTGTTCTCTCAATGAACTCTCCCTCCCCCCATTATGCATAAATTGATCAACTCTTTCACATTAGCCATTTTTGATGGTACATGTGCTTCAAAGCCGAGTTTTGGTCATGGGCCCAAGGATAATTCTTCGCGGTGCCATACCAATCGACTCAAACATAGGTGGCTCCGGCCACCGCCCTCTCCTTGGAGAGGCTGTGTCTCGTTTTTGGTCCTTGTTGTCTCTTGCTTTTCTCTCTTCGTGCCAAGCTTGTGCTTGTGGTGTCTCGTTTGTTAGCTCGTTGGTGTGTTCGTTCGCTTGAAGGTTCCGTGCAAAGGTTTTTTCTTCCTTTTGTTTGAAACTGCATTCTCTTGGGTTCACGGTACTACCATGGCCTGCCATGGTACTACCGCAAGGACATGGTAGGACCGCAACCAGCACGGCAGTAATTTTTTACTGCCGCTGGTGGAGTAGTACTACCGCCCACGGCGCGGTACTTCCGTCCGGGCGGTACTACTGCAAGGACGCGCGGTACTACCACGGAGTAGCGAGCGCGTGGGGGTTAAGAGCGGGTAGGGGGAGTTCCAACTCCCCCATACCCATTCACTCTTTCTCCCCATGCCGCCTCTCTCTCTCCTACCCAAGAACGACGCCGGAGGCCCTCGCCAGATCTCCGTCTCCGGTCGCTTTCCTCGAATTCTGACCGGTGGGATCGTTCCCCACCACTTCCTCTTGCCATGGACCAAGGTTTCTCCCCAAATCCCTCTCCTTTTGGTTCGTTATTTTGCTTCTAGGTTTTTGGGGAGATGCATGTGGTTCTTGAGATTTTAGGCTAAATCTTTGAAAGAGTAGGATGTAGGAGAGCAGTAATGCATAAAGATGGTACTTGCTATGTTGACTTGTGATGGATTTGATCAACCGTAGTACCGCGTTGTTGTCACGGCTGTGCACAAATCCAGTTGGATCTGCAACCGTGCAGTCTACCGCATCTCCGGTGCGGTACTACCGCTCGTCCGATACTACCGCTCGTAAGGAGCGGTACTACCATGCGAGGCACGACACTAAAATTTTACTGCCGCACCTAGACACGGTACTACCGTGCCTCCCTGGCGCGGTACTACCGTGGCTAGGAGCAGCACTAAAATTTTTGTACTGCACAGCACTGCGATACTACCATTGTCTCAAATCCCTCATGTGGCAATTATCACGTGCCACTTCTACTTGTTTCACCTGCTTTGTTGTGTTCTTTGCATTTATCCTTCTCACTTTTTGTGCGTGTTTTGTGTTTTGTGTCTTAGGTGGTGGCTCCGGTGCCCCTACTCGCCGTTCCAATCCCATTCATGAAATGGGCTCCAAGCGTTTGCGAAATCAAGATGAAGCTCCAGAGGGCTCCAGTGCCCCCCAACGTAGGACCAAGACCACCGCCACCAAGGACAAGGAACCCGCCATGGGCTTGGATGAGATGCCACTTGCTGAGTTCATTTCTCAAAGGAAGATCAATCCCTATGTGCATCCTCGTGCTAACTTTCGAGGGAATGACCTGTTCTGGACCAAGCAACAAAATCTCATTTATCTGGATGTGATCAAGGCCAAGCAAAACATCTATGTGGATGTGCACTGGATCGACATGCATCATATGAGGGAAGAGAAGCACCGGGACTACTTTGGTGAGGCTTTGGATCTTGTGGAGCAATTTGGCATTGAGCATATCATCTCTTTTCACAAAGACTTTGATCCTGAGATTATGGCTCAGTTCTTTGCTTCGGTGCACTTTCATCCTAATGAGGAACGGACTATGACTTGGATGACCAATGGTCGGCAGCTGACTGCTACGTGGAAGGAGTTCATGACTTTTCTTGGTGTTCAGGATGAGGGGCTCGCCACACCCCAAGGTGTTCGTCCTCATGCCAATCCCGAGTCAGCCAACAAGAACAAGCTCCAGCCCTTCCTTGTTGAGAAGAAGCTCTCTAGTGGAAAGTCATCTTCGGTGCTCAACTCCTTCCTTGACATCATGTACCGGATCTTCCGCAACACTCTCTTTCCACTCATAGGTGACAAGGACAAGGTGCATGCTTATCTTGTGGACATGCTGCTCCTGTGTGAGGAAGCGCGCAACTCTCAGACGCTACCACTTGATGTCTCACATATCATGTGGTTTGAGCTTCGGTTTGCGGTCTACAACTGCAAGGTCCCCATCTATGGACCTTATCTGTTTCATTTGATCTCGGCAACTTGGGAGAAGCTCTACCCTCAGGATGACTTTGAGGCCCCTGATTAGATTCGACATGAGTCCATCCGGCTTCGTGTCAAGACTCAGTGGGCTAACACCACTTCTCGTGCTGAGGCCGCGACTGCCATGGATGTGGATGCGGATGAGGATGAGGAGGAGACAGCGGACGAGGACAGCTCTGAGGGTTACATCCCTCCCACCTCTGAGCCATCTTGGGCTAAGAGGCTGAAGAACAAGATGAAGGCCTTGTTCTGCATGCAGGCAAGGGGGTAGTACAGGACTCACGTTGCCTCCAAGGAGAGTCGCTGCCCCGACAAGAAGATTATGAGCCTTTTTGGAGAGGATGTTTCTGGCGGTTCTGAGGAGCGCATCACTCCAGAGGCTGAGTGGATGGCAAAACAAGGTTTCAAGTGGACTGATTTTGAGGAGGACAACGAGGAGACCGTTCCTGCTGCCGAGTTTGACAAGGAGCGTGTGACTGATTACTCCGCTTGAGCCACCACTTGTGTTGTAGGTGTCCTCTCTGCCTTTTTGGTGTCTCGATGCCAAAGGGGGAGAGAGTGTAGGGATTTGCGAGTCTTGCGTCATGCTTCTTGTGTCGTGCTTGTGTTTGCTTTGCTCGCGCTTGTTCCGTTGAACCTTGCTTGCTTTGGTTTAGTTTGCTCGTGAGACATGGTCTATCATATGGTGTAAGACTTATGAACTCTATTGTACCTTATTGAGCTCATGATATATTGTGCTATTTATGTTATGCTCATTTTTACTATCTTGTTTAGTGTTAGCCTTATTGTTGCAAGATATGCATTGTCTACAAAATATAGGGGGAGTGTTGATCCTAGTATACATGTAGTGCAGTCCAAAGCACTTATCTAGATAGCACGCATCTAGGGGGAGCCCGTCTATATTTTAGAGATGTGGGGTTTGCTTATGTTTTATTTTATGTCCCCTTGTGCAAATCCCGTATTGTCATCAATCCACCAAAAAGGGGGAGATTGTAAGGGCATATTTATCCCTAAGGTGTTTTGGTGATTGATGACAATGCTTTTGCGGACTAATCGTGTGCCTTGAGTATTTCAGACATTTCGTCACTAGGCACAAGATGGTTTGGTGCCCCTCGAAGACTATTGAAGACGGCGTTTTTCTATGTTTCTTTTCGGTGGATTTGAGTCATAGGAAAGCCATACTATTAAGAGGGGGTCCGCGTTGGAAAGGTTCGGGTGGAATCATCACGTACACGTTTACTCCCTCTACACCGCCTTTCCCTTTGCATTTTGGAGCATCCTCCGTTTTCTTCATATTTATGCAAAGAGAAGGATTCCTAGTGTTGCTCTTCTGAGGCATGCGGTAGTACTGCTCTTAGGAGCGGTAGTACCACAGGCCCCCGCGGTAGTACCGCACGCCCTTGCGGTATTACCGTAGGCGCACACGGTAGTACCTCTCCTAAGGAGCTATAGTACCGTGCCCTCAGACCAGACTCACCCGCTCGTGCGGCTGTAGGGGCGGATGTAATTTTTTACATCCGCGCCCTACGCAGTAGCACCACCCCATGCGCGCGGTAGTACCGTGAGTCCTGGTCTGGCACATCAACATGAGCGGAAGTAGGGGCGGATGTAATTTTTTACATCCGCTCCCTGCGTGGTAGTACCGCATGCCAGTGCGGTAGTACCGTGTTGAATATTTGCACTGTTCGATTTTCAGCGGAAGTTGGCACGAATGTATTTTTATTCATCCGCGCCCTTCCTAGGCTAGTCCAATCCGGCCTTGCGGTAGTACCGCAAGGGGGAGCGGTAGTACCGCGTCAGCGGCAGTACCGCCCTTAGCCTTTGCAGTTCAGGCCTGGACTAGCTCCTACCGTAGCAGCGGTAGTACCACGGTCTGCCGCGGTAGTACCGTGAGCCCCTGCGGTAGTACCGCTTGTCTGGGGCGGTAGTACCGCAGGTCGCGGGCTGGCTAAGTGGATAACGGTTGGATTTGTCTCTCCAATATATAAAGGGTGTCTTCTTCCTCTAGTTGACTACCTCTTCCATCCCCAAGCTCCATTGTTGCTCCAAGCTCCATTTTCGCCCAATCTCTCTCCCTAGCCAATCAAACTTGTTGATTTGCTTGGGATTGGTTGAGAAGGCCCCGATCTACACTTCCACCAAGAGAAATTTGATTCCCCCACTAATCCCTAGCGGATCTTGTTACTCTTGGGTGTTTGAGCACTCTAGATGGTTGAGATCACCGCGGAGCCATAGTCCATTGTGGTGAAGCTTCGTGGTGTCGTTGGGAGCCTCCAATGAAGTTGTGGAGATTGCCCAACCTTGTTTGTAAAGGTTCGGTCGCCGCCTTCAAGGGCACCAATAGTGGAATCGCGACATCTCGCATTGTGTGAGGGCATGAGCAGAATAGTGTTGCCCTAGTGGCTTCTTGGGGAGCATTGTGCCTCCACACCGCTCCAACGGAGACGTACTTCCCCTCAAAAGGAAGGAACTTCGGTAACACATCCTCATCTTCACTGGCTCCACTCTTGGTTATTTCGTGCCTTCACTTGTGCAAGTTTATGTGTGTTGTATTCCTTGCTTGCTTGTGTGCTTGTTGTTGTTGCATCATATAGGTTGCTCACGTAGTTGCATATCTAGACAACCTACTTTGATGCAAAGTTTAATTTGGTAAAGAAAAGCTAAAACTTGTTAGTTGCCTATTCACCCCCTCTAGTCAACTATATCGTTCCTTTTAGAGGTGGAGACTTAACGTTCTCCTCGCCCTTACCTTGGGGAACATGGCCACTGGGAAGCTGTTGATGCCGCCCTCCCCCGGCGTCTTCCGCTCCCGCTTTGGCCACAGGGCAAACAATGACGATGCAGCCTGCGCCGGTCACGTCCCCCATGGCACCCGCATCCCCAACACGACCACAACACCCATAATATTAGTGGTTGTAGGCGAGGGTGCCTTCGAGGTGGAAGGGTGAGCTATTGCGCCGGACTTTTTCTGGGCGCCATGGACAATGTAGCCAATGATGAAGAAGATGGAAGATTGACACGCTGTTCACGACCTCGGGTTCGCACAAGCTCTTCCCCCTACTTGGCGCGCCAAAGATGTCGTGGTGGAACATGATCACCTATGGGGCCATCAGCCCCTTGTGGTTCGGCAGGGGGGAGATCACATAGCACAAAGAGCATAAGCCATGGAACAACACGACAGAGGTGACGCTGGTGGTTTTTACCCTGGTTCCAGCCACTGATAAGCGTAAAACCCTACTCCTGCTTTGGTGGATTGAAGGGAGGACCGTGGTGGACGTGTAGCACTCAATCCCGACAAGGTCGCCTCGGGGAGAGCAGCTACGCGCGTATGAGTGTACAAGGGTCTGGATCCTTTTTCAGGTTGCCATGGCTTCCTTTTATAGTCTAAGGGGTTACCATAGTGGCAAAACAGTCATTATCTACTGATTAGATAGCCAACAGCACAGTCATACCTAACTCTGATAGTTAGGACAAAGTGCATTAATTGCACTACTAGGTGTCACGCTAAGGATGCAGCCCGGCAGGCCTGCCGTGCCGCTTAATCATCTTCTACCTATCCGCGTGACACACCTATTGACGGGTGTCATATAGGGGGAATCTCCCTTCCAAATGGCTGCCACGTGCCAAATGACAGCAACTTAATGACTTGGGGGCTAGACACCACACTGATAAGTTACTTGCGTCGCTGTGCGGTGGAGCGGTGGAGTCTTGGCGGGGAGATTTTCCCCCTGTGGCCCCGGGAAGCCTGTGGTGATATCTTGGGACTTGTTCTTGGTGAGGCCTTGACCTGACCAGGCTAGCTGCCCTGTAAGGGAGGTCTTTTCTTAGTGACATCTTGTTCCCTTGGCTTGTCTTGGTCTTCTTGATCCACCCTTTGATTCCTCAAAGAGCTATCTCTCTGGCTTGGTCTCGTCTCGAGAGCTTGGTGCTGTTGTTTCCTCGTGTTGCACCTGTGTACAGTCTGGGCAACATATGTGAAGGTTTGTTGCACCGACATATCCCAATCTTGATAATCAAGCAAACGTAAAAACTTGATCAAACGAATCAAGAAAACAACAGTAGGAGGAGGTGCCCACGCCTGACCTTTCCGTGTCTATTCATAATTTTGTGTGCAATTTAACTGAAACAAAATGCCATCACCGCCTTTGCATTTTGGTGACCTGTACAAAAATAATTTGACTTATCATAACATCATGAAGTGTATGTAATCTATAAGCATTAATAGTGCAAAAATATGAAGGTAGGAACAAGTTTCATCGTTGGTATACTGGCTATGCAACAACATTAGAATGCCTTAGCTCAAAAATCTTTAGTACATCCACAATCAACAGCTAACCCTGAAATAATCTAGTGACATTAAATGGCATTGCTTGAATTTATCGCTGGCATTAGACTGACTGTGGCATTAGTTAAATGTGGCATCACTTTAGCAGTAGCATTGCTTGATTTTACCGGTGGCGTTATACAAACAACAAAAAAGTGGCAATAAGAGTATGAGTAGGCCCATCGAAACAGTGGGCGCACCAGTACGATGTACCTCCACGGACACATAGAGTGGTGAGGGAGGGATGGTTGCCCAGAGCAACAAATATCCAGGCAGCATATGTGGATTGCTTCCCATTTTTGTTCTCTTTAGCCACCTTTTTCCTATGTGAGGACAAAAAACCGATCGACTTGGTCATTCTCTATTGCGTTGTCATGCCTTTCTACCCTTTTTGAACCAAGAGACAAGAGACTCGTTCCATAGCTACCAAGTTTCCCATTTTCAACTAAGATGTAGGTTCGATACCTAGTCTATTCGACAGTACTTTCTCGCTTTCTTTCCTTGTTCAACCCAGACATGGATTACTCTGCATGAAGTAGGGTTTCCTTAAATAGTGCAAATTAAGGTGTTCGTCTGCATGACTAGCAGAGCAAAGGATAGTAAATTGGGGATATGGGGGAGTGGAAAAAGATCCACATGCAGCGACGTGACAGATGGGGCAATAGAACAACGCCATGGCTCGAAAATAGGTAGCATACCTGAGGGTTGGCGGGAAGTGGATTCGTGATAACCCACAAGTATAGGGGATCGCAACAGCTTTCGAGGGTAGAGTATTCAACCCAAATTTATTGATTCGACACAAGGGGAGCCAAAGAATATTCTTGAGTATTAGCAGTTGAGTTGTCAATTCAACCACACCTGGATAACTTAGTATCTGCAGCAAAGTGTTTAGTAGCAAAAGTGGTATGATAATAATACTAGCGATAGCAAAAGTAAAGATAAATGTTTTTGGTTTTTCTGTAGTAGTTGTAACAGTAGCAACAAAAAAGTAAATAAGCGAAGAACAATATGTGAAAAGCTCGTAGGCACTGGATCAGTGATGGATAATTATGTCGGATGCGATTCCTCATGCAATAGTTAAAACATAGGGTGATATAGAACTAGCTCCAATTCATCAATGTAATGTAGGCATGTATTCCGTAAATAGTCATACGTGCTTATGGAAAAGAACTTGCATGACATCTTAGTCCTACCCTCCCGTGTTCAACGAGGTCCTAGCGGAAACTAAGGGATATTAAGGCCTCCTTTTAATAGAGAACCGGACCAAAGCATTAACACATAGTGAATACATGAACTCCTCAAACTATGGTCATCACCGAGAAGTGTCCCGATTATTGTCACTTCGGGGTTGTCGGATCATAACACATAATAGGTGACTATAGACTTGCAAGATAGGATCAATAACACATATATATTCATGAAAACATAATAGGTTCATATCTGAAATCATGGCACTTGGGCCCTAGTGACAAGCATTAAGCATAGCAAAGTCATAGCAACATCAATCTCAGAACATAGTGGATACTAGGGATCAGACCCTAACAAAACTAACTTGATTACATGATAAATCTCATCCAACCCATCATCGTCCAGCAAGCCTACGATGGAATTACTCACGCACGGCGGTGAGCATCATGAAATTGGTGATGGAGGATGGTTGATGATGACGACGACGATGAATCCCCCTCTCCGGAGCCCCGAATGGACTCCAGATCAGCCCTCCCAAGAGAGATTAGGGCTTGGCGGCGGCTCCGTGTTGTAAAACACGATGAAACTTTCTCTCTGATTTTTTTTCTCGCCGAGACGGAATATATGGAGTTGGAGTTGAGGTCAGGAGGTGTCCAGGGGGCTCACGAGATAGGAGGGCGTGCCCCCCTGTCTCGTGGACAGCCCGTGGGCCCCCTGGCCTTCATTCTTTCGCCAAAAATTCTTATTAATTCTGAAAAGTGCCTCCGTGGATTTCTAGGACATTCCGAGAACTTTTCTTTTCTACACGTAAAACAACATCATGGCAGTTCTACTGAAAACAACGTCAGTCCGGGTTAGTTTCATTCAAATCATGCAAGTTAGAGTCCAAAACAAGGGCAAACATGTTTGGAAAAGTAGATACGTTGGAGACGTATCAACTCCCCTAAGCTTAAACCTTTGCTTGTCCTCAAGCAATTGAGTTGATAAACTGAAAGTGATAAAGAAAAACTTTTACAAACTCTGTTTGCTCTTGTTGTTGTAACATGAAAAGCCAGCATTCAAGTTTCAGCAAATATTATGAACTAACCATGCTAACAGTAACACATAGGTCTCACAATTACTCATATCAATAACATAATCAGCTAACGAGCTATAATAATAAAACTCGGATGACAACACTTTCTCAAAATAATCATAACATGATATAACAAAATGGTATCTCGCTAGCCCTTTCTGAGACCGCAAAACATAAATGCAGAGCACCTTTAAAGATCAAGGACTGACTAAACATTGTAATTCATGGTAAAAGAGATCCAGTCAAGTCATACCCAATATAAACCAATAATAATGAATGCAAATGACAGTGTGCTCTCCAGCGGGTGCTTTTAATAAGAAGGGTGATGACTCAACATAAAAGTAAATAGATAGGCCCTTCGTAGAGGGAAGCAGGGATTTGTAGAGGTGCCAGAGCTCGATTTTAAAATAGAGATCGAATAACATTTTGAGCGGCATACTTTTGCTGTCAACGCATCAACTATGAGATGGCTGTATCTTCCATACTACATGCATTATAGGCAGTTCCCAAACAGAATGGTAAAGGTTTATACTCCCCCAACCACCAACAAGCATCAATCCATGGCTTGCTCGAAACAACGAGTGCCTCCAACATACAACAGCCCTGGGGAGTTTTGTTTAATTATTTTGATTTGCTTTGATCTTTTTGGATCATGGGACTGGGCATCCCGGTTACCGGCCCTTTCTCGTGAATGAGGAGCGGAGTCCACTCCTCTTGAGAATAACCCACCTAGCATGGAAGATATAGGCAGCCCTAGTTGAAACATGAGCTGCTCGAGCATACAAAACAGAATTTCATTTGAAGGTTTGGAGTTTGGCACATACAAATTTACTTGGAACGGCAGGTAAATACCGCATATAGGTAGGTATAGTGGACTCATATGGAACAACTTTGGGGTTTAAGGAGTTTGGATGCACAAGCAGTATTCCCGCTTAGTACAGGTGAAGGCTAGCAAAAGACTGGGAAGCGACCAACTGAGAGAGCGACAACAGTCGTAAACATGCATTAAAATTAATTTACACCGAGTACAAGCATGAGTAGGATATAATCCACCATGAACATAAATATCATGAAGGCTATGTTGATTTGATTCAACTACATGCGTGAACATGTGCCAAGTCGAGTCACTCAATTCATTCAAAGGAGGATACCATCCCATCATACCACATCATAATCATTCTAATAGCATGTTGGCACGCAAGGTAAACCATTATAACTCATAGCTAATCAAGCATGGCACAAGCAACTATAATCTCTAAATGTCATTGCAAATATGTTTACTTCATAATAGCTGACTCAGGAACGATGAACTCATCATATTTACAAAAACAAGAGAGGTCGAGTTCATACCAACTTTTCTCATCCCAATAAGTCCATCATATATCATCATTATTGCCTTTCACTTGCACAACCGAACGATGTGTATAATAATAAGAGTGCACGTGCATTGGACTAAGCTGGAATCTGCAAGCATTCAACTCAAGAGAGAAGACAAGTAATATGGGCTCTAAATTAAATAACAATCATGCATATAAGAGCCACTAAGCATTTTCAATATGTCTTCTCGACCCCCAAAAGAAAGAAAAGAAAATAAAACTATTTACACGGGAAAGCTCCCAACAAGTAAAAGAAGAACGAGAAATCTTTTTGGGTTTTCATTTTAATTTCTACTACAAGCAAGGAAATTAAACTAACTAATTTTTTTGGTTTTTCTCAAGGTTTATCAAACACACAAGAAGAAAACTAGAAAAAGAAATTTAAACTAGCATGGATAATACAATGAAAGAGTGTGAGCACCGACGACTAGTGTGTGAACATGAATGTAAAGTCGGTGAGAAATACGTACTCCCCAAGCTTAGGCTTTTGGCCTAAGTTGGTCTAATACCAATGACCGCCTGGCTGATATCCATAAGAATAGCCGGGGTAGTACTGAGATGCAGAGGCGACCGCCTCCTGAGAAGCAGTGTGTTGGCAGGCTGCCTCCATTCCCCTCTCATATTCAGTGGCTTCTTCCCTGGTGACAACATATCTTCCTTTTGTCTGATAATCAAAAAGGTAGGGAGCAGGAAGAGTAATAGGGACGACGTTGCGTCTCTTATAGGTTAGTCGATAATGGAGGAATTGTTCATTCCTCTCAAGAAAATGATGATCAAACATAGCTTCTTTATCCAAATAAACAGGAGGTACAAGCATATCCCCCTCTCGTGGAGCTATATTAAGAAAATTAGCCACACGGGTTGCATAAATTCCTCCAAAGAAATCTCCCTTTTTATTATTATTATGCAACCTACGTGCAACTATTGCCCCCTAGTTATAACCTCTATAACCTGACACAACACTCTTGAGGACACAAAGATCAGGAGCACACATGTGACATACTTCATCCTTACCATTAATGCGTCTACCAATAAAGAGAGCAAAGTAATGTATAGCAGGAAAATGGATGCTCCCTATGGTAGCTTGTGTTACGTCCCTAGATTCTCCCATAGTAATACTAGCAAGAAAATCTCTAACTTCACATTTGGGAGGATTATTAATATTACCCCACTGCGGGAGTTTGCAAGCAGTTGCGAAATCCTCTAAATCCATGGTATAAGATGTATCATAAATATCGAACATAACACTAGGAGAATTATGCGAAGAAATATATTCGAACCTCCGCACAAAGGAATCAGTCAATTGATAATATTGAGGACACTTATCTTGTAAGAAATCCTCCAGCTCAGCATTACGCACATACGCGTCAAATTCCCCCTTGAAGCCTGCTTCGACCATAAAATCATCGGATGGTCACTCACAAGCCCGAACATTTGCGTCCCTCGGCAAATTAACATCTTGTTCACGTATAGCAATCCTTGGCCCTTTCTTTGCCGAGGAACCACCTTGGAACATTCTTCTAAGCATATTTCTTTTTCTGAAAATTTCTGAAATTTTAGTAACTTCAAAATAAAAGTGAATAAAACTAAACAAGATTGATAGCAACTACTCCTACAAGTGCCTAGAGCCTATATCATGCATTGGAATTGCTTGGGACCTCAAAAATTTAACATGCAAGCTCAAGAACATGGTCACCTATGCAGCAAAAATTTGCAATGAATAAAGCACTAGAACAAAAACTAATTGGACCAATGGAGGAGTCACATACCAAGCAACAATCTCCCAAAGCAGTTTTGCGAATGGAGCTTTGAGCTAAGAGATCGAAAATCGCAGCAAAACGAGCTAGAAGTCGGGCTTGAGATGGATGGGGATTGTTTTGGGTAGAAGATGAAGTGTGTGGGTGCTGGCATAAGTGGAGGGGGGCCACCAGGGGCCCACGAGACAGGGGGGCGTGCCCTACAGGGGGGGGTGCCCTCCTCTCTCGTGGCCTGGTGCTTGGCCCTCCTGCAGTGTTTTCAGTGCCTAAAATCCTTAAATATTCCAGAAAAAATCATACTAAATTTGCAGGGCATTTGGAGCACTTTTATTTTCGGACTATTTTTTAATGCACGGATAATTCAGAAAATAGACGGATAATACTATTTTTGCTTTATTTATTCTAAATAACAGAAAGTAAAAAGAGGGTACAGAAGGTTGTGCCTTCTAGTTTCATCCATCTCGTGATCATCAAAATGAATCCACTAACAAGGTTGATCAAGTCTTGTTAACAAACTCATTCCGAATAACACGGAACCGGAGAAATTTCGAATAACACTAAGTTACCTCAACGGGGATATGAAAATCCCCAACAATAAGAATATCATACTTTTTCTTGACAGTAGGGAGAGGAAATTCAAAACCTCCAAAAAATGATAGTTGGAACTTTTTCAATAGAATTGATGCTATGAACTTGAGATTGTTTCCTCGGAAAGTGTACCGTATGCTCATTACCATTAACATGAAAAGTGACATTGCCTTTGTTGCAATCAATAACAGCCCCTGCAGTATTAAGAAAAGGTCTACCAAGGATAATAGACATACTATCGTCCTGAGGAATATCAAGAATAACAAAGTCCGTTAAGATAGTGACATTTGCAACCACAACAGGCACATCCTCACAAATACCGACGGGTATAGCAGTTGATTTATCAGTCATTTGCAAAGATATTTCAGTAGGTGTCAACTTATTCAATTCAACTCTATGATATAAAGAGAGAGGCATAACACTAACACCGGCTCCAAGATCACATAAAGCAGTTCTAACATAATTTCTTTTAATAGAGTATGGTATAGTTGGAACACCCGGATCTCCAAGTTTCTTTTGTATTCCACCCTTAAAAGTGTAATTAGCAAGCATGGTGGAAATTTCAGCTTCCGGTATCTTTCTTTTATTTGTGATGATATCCTTCATATATTTAGCATAAGGATTTACTTTCAGCATATCAGCTAAGCGCATACGTAAGAAAATAGGTCTAATCATTTCAGCAAAGCGCTCAAAATCCTCATCATCCTTTGACTTGGATGGTTTGGGAGGAAAGGGCATGGGATTCTGAACCCATGGTTCTCTTTATTTACCGTGCTTCCTAGCAACAAAATCTCTCTTATCATAACGTTGATTCTTTGATTGTGGGTTATCAAGATCAATAGCAGGTTCAATCTCTACATCATTGTTTTTTCTAGGTTGAGCATTATCATTAACATTATCACTAGGTTCATGTTCATCACCTGATTGTGTTTCAGCATCAGAGATAGAAATATCATTGGGATTCTCAGGCGTGTCTACAGTAGGTTAACTAGAATCATGCAAAGTTCTATCATTTTTCTTTTTCTTCTTTTTAGAAGAACTAGGTGGCTCTAAATTATTTCTTTGAGAATCTTGCTTGATTCTCTTAGGGTGGCCTTCAGGATACAAAGGTTCCTGAGTCATTCTACCAGTTCTAGTAGCCACTCTAACAGCAAATTCATTTTTATTATTTAATTCATCAAGCAAATCATTCTGAGCTTTAAGTACTTGCTTAGCTTGAGTAACAACCATAGAAGCATATTTGCTAATGCGGTGAAGTTCATCCTTAACTCTAGCCAGATTATCACCTACGCGTCCTATCTCGAAAGCATTATTCTCTAACTCTCTACCAACATAAGCATTAAAACTTTCTTGTCTAGCCATAAAGTCATCAAATTCATCTAAGCATGGGCTATGAAATTTAGTAGAGGGTACTTCAACTTTATCATATCTATAGAGAGAATTTACCTTTACTACCTGTGACGGGTTATCAAGACAAGGTGGTTCTTCAGGCGGTAAATTAAGACCATGTATTTCTTCAATAGGAGGTAAATTCTTAACATCTTCAGCTTTAATACCTTTTTCTTTCATTGATTTCTTTGCTTCTTGCATATCTTCAGGACTGAGAAATAAAACACCTCTCTTCTTCGGAGTGGGTTTAGGAATAGGCTCAGGAGTTGACTCAATTGGTTCATGAATTACTTCAGGAACTGGCTCAGGAAGAGTCCAATTATTTTCATTAGTCAACATATTATTCAATAGTATTTCAGCTTTGTCGACTGTTCTTTCCCTAAAAATACAACCAACACAACTATCCAAGTAGTCCTTGGAAGCATCGGTTAGTCCATTATAAAAGATATCAATTATTTCATTTTTCTTAAGAGGATGATCAGGCAAAGCATTAAGTAACCGGAGAATCCTCCCCCAAGCTTGTGGAAGACTCTCTTCTTTGATTTGCACAAAATTATATATTTCCCGCAAGGCAGCTTGTTTCTTATGAGCAGGAAAATATTTAGCAGAGAAGTAATAAATCATATCCTGGGGACTACGCACACAACCAGGAGCAAGAGAATTATACCAAGTCTTAGCATCACCCTTTAATGAGAAAGGAAATATCTTAAGGATATATAAATAGCGAGACTTCTCATCATTAGTAAACAGGGTGGCTATATCATTCAACTTGGTAAGATGTGCCACAACAATTTCAGATTCAAGGCCATAAAAAGGATCAGATTCAACTAAAGTAATAATATCAGGATCAACAGAAAATTCATAATCCTTATCAGTAACACAGATAGGTGAAGTAGCGAAAGCAGGATCGGGTTTCATTCTAGGATTAAGAGACTGCTGCTTCCATTTAGCTAATAATTTCTTAAGATCATTCCTATCATTGCAAGCGAGAATTTCCATAGCAGCTATTTCATGCATAACGTAACCCTTAGGAACAACGGGTAATACATAATCATTGGGGGGACCTTCATCATCACTATCATCAATAATAGGTTCTTCAATATTTTCATTCCCCCTAAATCTAGCAAGTTGTTCATCTAGAAATTCACCTAGTGGCAAAGTAGTATCACGCACAGAAGTAGTTTCATCATTCATAGTAGAAGTGGCATCATCAATAACATGCGACATATCAGAATTCATAGCAGTAGCAGGTTTAGGTGTCACAAGCTTACTTATAACGGAAGGAGAATCTAGTGCAGAGCTAGATGGCAGTTCCTTACCTCCCCTCGTAGTTGAGGGCAAAATAGTAGTTCGATCGTCTTTCAAGTTCTTCATAGTGATCAACAGATATAAATCCCAAGTGACTCAGAGAATAGAGATATGCTCCCCGGCAACGGCACCGGAAATTAGTCTTGATAACCCACAAGTATAGGGGATCGCAACAGCTTTCGAGGGTAGAGTATTCAACCCAAATTTATTGATTCGACACAAGGGGAGCCAAAGAATATTCTTGAGTATTAGCAGTCGAGTTGACAATTCAACCACACCTGGATAATTTAGTATCTGCAGCAAAGTGTTTAGTAGCAAAAGTGGTATGATAATAATAGTAGCGGTAGCAAAAGTAAAGATAAATGTTTTTGGGTTTTTTGTAGTAGTTGTAACAGTAGCAACGGAAAAGTAAATAAGCGAAGAACAATATGTGAAAAGTTCATAGGCACTGGATCAGTGATGGATAATTATGCCGGATGCGATTCCTCATGCAATAGTTAAAACATAGGGTGATATAGAACTAGCTCCAATTCATCAATGTAATGTAGGCATGTATTCCGTAAATAGTCATACGTGCTTATGGAAAAGAACTTGCATGACATCTTTTGTCCTACCCTCCCGTGTTCGGTGGGGTCCTAGCGGAAACTAAGGGATATTAAGGCCTCCTTTTAATAGAGAACTGGAACAAAGCATTAACATATAGTGAATACATGAACTCCTCAAACTACGGTCATCAATGAGAAGTGTCCCGATTATTGTCACTTCGGGGTTGTCGGATCATAACACATAATAGGTGACTATAGACTTGCAAGATAGGATCAAGAACACATATATATTCATGAAAACATAATAGGTTCATATCTGAAATCATGGCACTCGGGCCCTAGTGACAAGCATTAAGCATAGCAAAGTCATAGCAACATCAATCTCAGAACATAGTGGATACTAGGGATCAGACCCTAACAAAACTAACTTGATTACATGGTAAATCTCATCCAACCCATCACTGTCCAGCAAGCCTACAATGGAATTACTCACGCACGGCGGTGAGCATCATGAAATTGGTGATGGAGGATGGTTGACGATGACGACAGCGACGAAACCCCCTCTCCGGAGCCCCGAACAGACTCCAGATCAGCCCTCCTAAGAGAGATTAGGGCTTGGCGGCGGCTCCGTGTCGTAAAACATGATGAAACTTTCTCTCTGATTTTTTTCTCCCCGAGACGGAATATATGGAGTTAGAGTTGAGGTCGGGAGGTGTCCAGGGGGCCCACGAGATAGGAGGGCGCACCCTGGGGGGGCGCCCCCTGTCTCGTGGACAGCTCGTGGGCCCCCTGGCCTTCATTCTTTCGCCAAAAATTCTTATTAATTCTGAAAAGTGCCTCTGTGGATTTCCAGGACATACCGAGAACTTTTCTTTTCTACACATAAAACAACATCATGGCAGTTCTGCTGAAAACATCGTCAATCCGGGTTAGTTTCATTCAAATCATGCAAGTTAGAGTCGAAAAAAGGGCAAAAGTGTTTGGAAAAGTAGATACATTATAGACGTATCAATTCGCTCATGCTCGTCGTCCTTCGCACACACTATGGCAACGAGCTTGGGGACGGAGTCCATCCCGCACCGACGCTAGGTCTGAGTGAACGGCCTTGTCGTTAGTGTGTGACCTCGCTCACCACCGACGAGTGCGTCAACACTGCACGTCCTTTTCTTCCCCAGCGGATGGGATCCTGGCGGATCTGTGACTACCGGTGAGGAGGGAGAGAGAGAGGCCACTGCCTTCTTTTTCCGATCTGGAGAGAGGGTGATAGTGTGAGAAGCAAGTGGGCAGCCCTTAGCAAGCAAGCACTGAAGCTCCAGCCTATATACTACTTTACTAGTACTAGTAAGTACTAGAGGTAGAGTAGTGGTAGTGTAGTTTATATTTTCTTTGCATACAGTACCAATTAGTTGTGCTTCAAAACTGAATGATACGCCATTAAAAAAATAAAGTCAAGAGATAATGCGACACCTCGGGCCAACGCGGCCAGATCGCATTTTGCACGAGAAATGACACACCATGTCTCGATGACATGTAGTCCCATTCCAACATGTTAGTGAGACGATGGCGAGTCCTTTTGTATAATTTCCGAACGGATGTCTATGTAGTCTGGGGTGCCTCTTTCTATACTGTGGCGACCGTTCGCTCCCTTCTAGCCTCTTCCAGTACCATGGCAACCGTCCACCGCCTCTTCGCCTTTCCCTCTCGATTTGGAACTGTTGTCCCACGCTCTTCCTCTCTCCATTTGCCTTGACTCTTCCTTCTGCCATTGTTCATCTTCTCGATGGAGGGAACAGGTAGGAAACGACCCCATTATTCTTGCCCCAATCTGAAAGATGTCATGGTGGAGGAACTCATTGATCAATACAATGTCATCACCACGGCTAGCATGGCAGGTTTGTTTAAGACCATTCTTGACTCAACAAATACCATCATTACAAAGAACCCAATGGTTTAGGAGCAGTTTGATCTCCCCTATCTTCTTTGCCATCACGCTGCTCACAGGCACGGGGATGACGGAAGCCTCGCCTTGTGCAAGTTGATGCCGCTTGATAATGCTATGTGTGATGTTAAGATGCCATCGCTTGAGGGTAAGGCCTGGACAGGCACAAATGGAGATTGGTTACAACTGCGAGTGGGAACGTGTGAATGTGTACACTCGTCACCGGCTTCCACTTCCAAAAATCTCAGACTGCCGTGAGGTTGAGGACACTGGTATTCTACATACGTTCAAATATGATCATGGTGATTGTTGTCTACAGAAGATAGCAATTTGTCGAGTTTCCACTCGCTCTTGGGGTTATAGGAATGCTTGTGTTGTCGCTATCTTCGACAAGCTTGTTGTCGTCCTTAATACTTCGACTCGATGGATATTGCTCAAAAATCAGTTTCTGTACACGGTTGTGTACTGTGATGCAAATCAATACAAGGGTCTTGTGTTTGCTACCACCAGTTCTGGCACTGTTTTCGCATGGGGTCCTTATTGTACGTTTGTCTTCCACTGTAATTATAATTGTTTCATTCACCATGCATGTGAGTTAGTATCCCCATACTAATTAACCTTCTTTGTTTCCAAGGTCCTGTCAACATTCCCCCACCGACACTTGGAAAATTTTACAACCAAGGGGGAGATGATGATGGTGATGATCACTTGCATGACGACGAGCAGGACCTACATACTCAGTGGCGCTTGGCAAATTATTCCGATGGATCACCTCTTCTTGTCTATATACAGGGCACTGCTGATTTTACTAAGGAAGCACGTGTTGTCTTCCATGGTCGCACTCTTTAGACCTATTGCAGCATCCATTGCAGGGTATTCAGGATGGATACTAGTGTGCTAGCACGAGCACCTTCTGCCTGGTTCAGTATTGATAGTCTTGGAGAAAACTCGCTCTTCCTTGGATAAAACTATCCAATGATGGTGAAAGGCGATCCAACTGTTGTCGGCACTACGTTACTACCATTTATGAGAAGGAACTGTATCTATACCTGGACATTGCTATGGTTCCCTATCCTGGCTATCATAATATGCATCCTGATATAGGCCGCTTCAGCCTGGATGACGAGTCTTGCATTGGTCTTGATATTGACAGTAGCTGGCCCTGCCCAGAGAATCACTTCAAAGCAAGCATTTCCAATGCCAAGGATTGGTTGACCTGAAGTTTATTTCATCGCTTTGTTATTTGTTGTGTGAGAAAAAATTTAGTATTTATAATGTGTCCTTGTTGTCGTTGCGCATTGATGACCCGTTGTATGTAATACTAAATGTTATGCCTGTGATAAACTTACTTAATTTATGAATGGCTTTCGAGTGGCTTCTCAGAGTGGGTGTTGCGACAAGGCAAAAAGAATCCCGAATACATAATTATACATGCATTGCAACAGGTTATTGGAGGAGTCCAATCAATAATAGTACTACTCCTACTAGTTATATTAGCTTCACATGCTTCGCGCCGCGGGCAGTTTTTTTAGTGTAGCTGCAAATCCCATCATCCTAGGTCGTCGGATGAGTCAAATCAACGGTAGAACATGCATTCTGATGTTTTGATTCAAAATTTCAAAACTGCCGCACCATCTCGATCTACGTGTACATATACGTAATACAACAAGTTTTAAACTTGAGACCAGCCATCCACCCTCACAAAGAATACTTTTTAGCCTAGCACAGACTCCAGGAAATTTGGCCACAGTGTGAGGTGGGCCATATGTTAATGTGTTCCCTATACGTAACCAGCACCTCGAATCCTCGATATATAGTAGGGTGGCATGGGCCAGAACAAGCATTCACGTCCAGGAGTACGACACACGGCACCATCACGGCTCCCATCTGACACCATATTTCTTGGAGTCCGTGCTATAGCTATCTCTTCTCCCTCCTCGTTTCTCTAACTCAGCCATCACGCAGCGGGCGGGGTGGGGGTTTGGGGATAGTCGGTTTCCTCAACTGCGGTCCCACTTGTAAGTGAAGATGCGCGACAACATGCTTCCCCCCTTGAGCGGCGTGCCAGACCAACTGTGTGGGGGTGCGACGTGAACACGACGCGATTTTCCTTTTGAACTTGTACTAGCGACTAGTAAGTTGTAACACTTGGTTCTACTCCTGGCGCGACCGATAGATAGAAATAACGATTTTCCCTCAAAAAGTAGAAATAACGATCCAAGACGCTAGCGCTGGGCTTTTCCTGTGTGATAAACGGGGGAGTTTTGCCAATTTAGGCCATCATCGCTTTCCTTACATGCGGTCCCACATGTAAGTGATATGCCTAGCCACTCTGCGTTGAGGGGCGGGCCGAAACGCCCGTCTGGGGTGATCCTGCGCAGCGGTCTGCTCGCACGCCTCCGGTCTACTCAAAGACTCTGTCCCGATTTGTTGGTCCTTTTGTATTTTGTGTCATATTTTGGCCATAGATTTAATTGACAAATTTTTAATGCATGTTACAAAAATCTATATGGTTGGATTCGTATTTGAACATAGTTTCCAATGATACTATTTTTTGTGACATGCGTTAACATTTTGTAAATTGGATTCATAGTCAAAATTTGGCACAAAACACTAAAGGGAACAATAAACCAGGACAGAGGTAGTACCACCCGCATGACGCCTCCTAGTAGCCAATTAATAGAGGGACGCGTGGCAGCACTTAAATGGTTAGTAGAACGCCCACAGTTTCAATACTACTTCTATTTCCGATTGTAACGTGGTAGCTTTTTGTCCCAAAATGACTCTTTTTGGTTGTTTATGTGTGCGCCTTCGCAAATTGAACCACCACGCCCAGAAGTTTGAAATCCATTCCCATTTCGTGCATGGGACCTACACATTCCCATTGCATGTCAATATTAATATATACGAAGTTTGGTTGTGGCGCGGTTCATGCATGGTACGCACATAAGTTATGAAGTTGATGCAAAAGGTAAGAAAATTATAGTATACATGGACTTGACACAAAAGTAAAGATGCATACGGATCCATCGCTGACATCCTCTTGCCCTAGTGCGCCGGGTCACCAACCGATGGGTGAGAAGCAGCGGCGTTGGCGTCGAGCTCAACGTGCCTCTAAACAATGCCGTCCGAGGTTGCCCTGCGGTCGAAGAAGGCCAACATCCTATCATCCTCCTCTGGCACGTAGTATTCCTTGTCGATGATTTGCTCGTAGACGTGGGTGATTATGTTGATGGTGTCTTGCTGAGCCAGGCACTACGCGGCGAGTGCAACCTCAAGGTGGACAAGCTCCGGAGCAACGGCGGGCAGTCGTAGGGCCACTAGTGCGTTGACGAGGTTGTCACCACAGAGGCTGTTGAGGGTGGCGGCATCACAGAGCCTAGGCACGTGGGCTAGAGGCGTACGTCAAGGTTGTCAGCAAGCTTCTTCATGATGGTGAACTTGTCAAGGAAGCCGACGAGGGCCTCGTCGAACAAGGAGACGAAGTTGTCGTCCAAGAGGCCTCTCGCCCTGGCGGCCTCAAGAACGACCAGGAGAAGTTCCTCGGTGCCGGGCCGTAGGCCAGCGTTGTGGACCATCTGGCATAGCCGGCTCATGCTTGTGCTCATCGCATCCATGGGTCTAGCTTCTGGTCAACTGATCTTGCGATTGGAGTGATTACTCTTGCAGGGTGTGCATGTGCGTAGGATTTTGTAGATGGATTGGACTAGTGGGGAGCCTTTATATGAGAAGTGCAGACTGCGTTGCATTCACGTGTGTGTTGGCCATCTACTCCTTGGCCCTTACTCCCTCCGTACTAGTGCAAATATATAGTCATCTTACCGAGACCAAGTTGGGGAAAAACGAGAGAACTTCATGTTTATTTCATAATTAATGTCATTGCATGCAGAGAATTGAGCACCACATGTTGTGCTAAGTAGTCTCAAGTCATTGAATACATACACACTCCACGTCTCCTATTGGCTGATTTCTTTTTTCGTGGCAAAAAATAGGGAACGAGGTGGGTAGTTAATGCACCATGCCTAAAAGTTTTGGGATCATTTGTTTTTCATAACGTTACTAATGCACTGGTGCGGAGGGAGTATAATCGTAGTTTGATTAACGAGATTTCAGATTTGAGCCATCTACCTCAAGGGAGAGTGTATAATATCATCGGGAACTACATTCAAAACTGAATAAAACAATACTCCATGTATTTATTTATAGAGGAGTAGTATATTTTTTGCGATATGCATTACTAGATATTGCTAGTTAGATACTAAATCCAGACGGAGGTGCTAGTACTACTAAATCCGGACGGTGGTGCTAGTACCAGTAGTACTACCAATGTAGTAGTACTGTACTACCCGTTGGTCAAATTATTACGTGATGCTCCTCACAATGAAGTGACAAGACCCTGTGCCGAAGATGACACCTGAGTGTAGGCGCTGTGTTCCGCATACCAAAGTCAGCCTCACTGTGTGCATTCACTATCATCATGGCTGTAGAGCTAGCCTACTTACAACTAGCCGTGTTTGACATAATTTCCCGTGCATTGCCATGAATAATAATAAATATTGTGCTCGAGTAATGGGTATATCATTGCCGACCTATGCACGCGAACATTTATCGTAACGTAGTACCTCGTGCTGGATAGTTGTAATGTTACAAGTTTCAAACTGATATTACAAATGCTAGGAGTAATGCTGCACCTATGAAGAGGGTATTATTAGGAAGATTACATAAGAACTTTTGTTACTTTAGGTGGATGCATCATTATTGTACAAACTAAAATCCACCGCCCTGAAAAGTCACTGATGGGCAAATAAATTTTTGAGTCTCTTGCGACTTGATATTTCAAAAACAAATTCAGCTTATGTGGAGCCTTTGTCATTTAGGCTTAGACGCTTGTGGTGATCAGCACACCATTCATTGTTGCGCCAGAGAACGCTAAATCTCATTACCTTGTGCACACTTGCCTCCAGCACAAAGAACCTGGCCAATTTAATCTCAGATGTGTTGCCTCGGTTGTCGATCAAATCAATTTCTGTAAGATGGAGATCAAGGCATTTTATGAGATTGTTATAGTGCAGCACATTTTTCACTTTTGGGTCTTTTTTATCTGCAAAAGAAGAGAACATATTAGAGCAGCTCGTTGTATAAGATTGCCGTGTCATCAAGAGATGCCAATATCATTCGCTTATACGATAGGGCTATAGGGTCGGCTCTAAGGCTAGTGATATTTTTCACTCTCTTTCTCTTTCTCTTTCCTCTCATTTACCTAGGAGCACGTGAAGAGCTTGGGAATTTGTTGCCTTCCACTATGTGGCCAATGCCATATTTCTCAAAAGTATGCCCCATAATACGCATCAATGTCAAATCAAAAGATTTTGGCACCGCTCTAGCAATGTGAGAGAGTTGGCACCGCTGTGCACACAAACCCACATGCATAAACAAATCAATCAAACCAACTACACCAACATCTCTCTCTCGCAAAAAAGTGGTTTTTTATTGCCTCGGTCCTCTCCCTCTCCCATGCAAGCGTTTTTCATTGCTTGAGGTAATTTGGCACCAGCACAAAGTAGGTGATCCAGATTGGGGTACCAGGTGAGCAATGGAGGGCATTGATGCCAAATGCATCAGAAGTGAATTTGGCACGTGTTTTGGACTAAATAGTGGAGGGCCGTTATAGCCCAATTTTGTACTACCTCGTATTTAGTGTGAAATTTTGACCATAGATTTACCTAAGAAAATGCCAATGCATGTCACCAAAAATTACACAATTTGAAATTATATTCAAATACAAATCCATCGATATAATTTTAGTGACATGCATTAAAATTTTGTCAGTTAAAACTATGGTTAAATTTTGATACTACAAATATGAAGAGTAAAGAAGGGCGGAGGTAGTACTTGCTCTTAGGCTAACCGTAGAGTTACTAGTCTAAGTTATTTGCCACTATGCCTAGCCTAGGCTACTAGTACAACAAAAAGATGATGTGGGTGATCATGTGAGAAAAGATACTAAAAACATTTCTTTCGGTGCAGTGCATAGAGTCAGTTTTGAACACTACACTTGTCATCGTAATTTGGGAAAATTATGAAAAAATTGAGCTACGTTGTGATTATCGCTTACTAATAGGAAAGGAGTTTCACCTTGATGATTAGCTTCTTCGTGCATGGAAAGCATCTAAGGAATCAAACAACTTGATCTAGATTGGGCCCGATAGATTTTATTGCCAAGATCTTCACTGTGCGCACAGACTAGGTCAAGCTTGTGGGAATCATTTTCTGGATGAAAGTCATAAATACATCAAGAAGAAATCTAAAAATGTGAATTTCAAGAATATGGAGAAGAAGATGAGTGTTGTACTCGAACGATTATGGATCAAATAAAGAGTTCGGAGAATTTGGCAGTCGAGTACACCAACACTGTCAATTTCGGCGTGTCAATGACCCTGATTTTTGTTGGACCTTCTAGATCAGATACAAGCAATCTCTCAAGGAAAGGTGCATTCTCAATGACCATAATGTGGAACAACTCAAGTGATCTCTTCCCAATTGATATCTTGTTGCAGGGCCATCAAGACACATAAATCCATCAGAGATTCGTCGAGGTGATGTGGAGGCTAATGAACCCGTGGATCTGCCGAAGACAAAGGTACTCGAGTGCAGTATAGCCGCGGAGCAGGTGCTCCATAGCCTTCTTCGAGATGCCAATGTCGAAGACATCGAGCTGCTTGAGTTGAGGGAGAATAAGGGCGGGCGCGACATTAATTTGGGGAAAATAGCAGGAGCTGAAGCTAGCATGACACAACGTTGGCGTGAGGCGGAGCACAGATGGCGGCAGACAACGACATCGTCCAACTTCAAAGCTGAGCTCCTCGAGCTGATCTAGGGCAGGGGATAAGAACCACTCGTAAAACTTGGCTTGGACCTTGAAGTTGGTACTGAACATGCGGATGTCAAGGCGTCTGGCTGGCCAGGGTGCGATGCAAGGATCTTGGAGACTGCGGCCATGCATTTGCAATCCCCGTCACAGAGGCAACTGTTGATGGTGAGGTTGAGGGGGACACGGCACTAGAGGGGGTGCCACCGCCAGAGAGCAGGGTGGTCTGCACGACAGATTTGGTGGGGAGGAGGGCGATGATGACGAGCAGCATGTCATCGGGGAGGCTGCTGATGAAGTCCAGGCTCGCTGGATGCAGTTTTGGCTCGAGACGCCTCCGCTTGTTTGCTGCCTCGCCGTCCATCTTAGCCGGTGGCGACGCCGGTGTACATGTGTGGTGGTGCGTATGGTGTGCTGGGTCTGTGTGAGTGCGTCCTTGTTTGCATGCCGCCGCGCAGTGGTGTGGTGTGCATGAGTGGGTCCTTCACGCAAAAGAAGTGTGCCCTCAATTTACTAGCGTGCGTGGTGCTACTGCGAGCTGTTTCAACTTTGTTTACTTCACCGCGTGTCAGATGGGCCTCTAGTTTATTTATTTTCACCCATTGCCACATGGGCAAGCACACCAAGATAGAGAACATGAGCTGACAAGGCAGCATGTGGAATGGTTGACTGGTCAACTAAACAATATACATAGCTATACGCTGACATGGTGAGCATATAATCCCCCGGTAAAGAGAGCTCGAGTGAGTGTATAGAGAGCCATGCCAAAGAAAAAGAGAGAGATAGTACAGGGAGAGAAAGAGCTACTCCCTCCGTTCGATAATATAGTGCCTATAATTTTTTTAAGTCAAACTTTTGAAACTTTGACCAAGTTTATAAAGAAATTACTTATATCTACAATACAAAAGATAAATGATAATATGAACTAAGTACATGTTTAATGAATATATTGATTGTTCCATATGTAAATGCTTTTCTCCACATATACCTGGTCAAACTTTTCTAAGGTTTGACTTTTCAAAACATCCATTGTTACGTGAGAGAGTACCTAACTAGAGAGAGAGAGAGTGTGTGTGTGAGATTGAAAGAGTGAGTGAAAAAAGTGTGTGTGCGTCTGTGAAAGAGACATGGATAGCACACGATAAAGTAGAGAAAAAGTGTGTGTATGTGTCTTATGAAAACATATCACACATGCATCTTCGACAGTGGAACTGAGGTGCAGAGATAGTTTGTGGTTGTTTTCAATCGAGAGAGAAAGACCCCTAACATGTGGCCAAGAGAGGTCTGGAAAACAAGGGAGAGAGGTCTAGCAAACAAGGGAGAGAGGTAGAGAGAGATGAATGGAGAAAATACAAAGGCATGGTGAGGAGAGAGTGTGTGTTTGTGATAGAGAGATCCCGTGAAGATTGTGATGGGACTACATGGGGAGGAGATCGACTGACAAGGTGTGTGCATGATAGAAGATACCCTGAGAGATATCGATATAGATGTAGGAATGCAAGGAGACAATACGTGTGCTCCTGAGAGATAATCATACTTAGGGGGGAGTGCATGGGACTATGATGGAGTGAGAGATTATGGTACTTAGGGGGGGTTGCGTGTCACATAGAGAGAACAAGGGCGGAGATTGTTAGACGGGTCTATGTAGTGTGAGCGAGATATGTGTATGTGTGAACCAAGGAGATATAAAGTTTGAGAGAGATAGAGGAGCCCGATACGGCCGAGTGGTGCGTCAGATAGCTGAGAGGGAAAGAGATACTCCATCGATCCGTTCAATAGTGCAGTGCATATAAATTTTCTAGAAGTCAAACTTTGCAAACTTTGACCAGGTTTACACAAAATTGCTGGGAATTGTTGCATGGAAAACAATATTTTTCCTACGCACACGCAATTATCTATCCATGGAGATGCATAGTAATGAGGGGGAGAGTGTGTCTACATACCCTCATAGACCATAAGCGGAAGCGTTTCACAATGCGGTTGATGTAGTCGAACTTCTTCGCGCTTCAACCGATCAAGTACTTAAAGGACACCTCCGCGTTCTGCACATGTTCAGCTCGGTGACGTCCCTTGCCTTCTTGATCCAGCAAGATTTCGAGGTAGTAGATGAGTTTCGTCAGCATGACGGCGTGGTGACGTTGATGGTGAAGTCATCTCCGCAGGGCTTTGATGTCTACTACTCAACCTTCTTCTTGTAGATGTTATTGGGCCTCCAAGTGCAGAGGTTTGTACGACAGTAGCAAATTTCCCTCAAGTGAATGACCTAAGGTTTATCAATCCGTGGGAGGCGTAGGATGAAGATGGTCTCTCTCAAAAAACCCTGCAACCAAATAACAAAGAGTCTCTTGTGTCCCCAACACACCCAATACAATGGTAAATTTTATAATGCACTAGTTCGGCAAAGAAATGGTGATACAAGTGCAATATGGATGGTAGATATAGGTTTTTGTAATCTAAAAATATAAAAACAACAAGGTAGCAAGTAACAAAAGTGAACGAAAACGGTATGGCAATGCTTCGAAACAAGGCCTAGGGTTCATACTTTCACTAGTGCAAGTTCTCTCAACAATGTAACATAATTAGATCATATAACAATCTCTCAACATGCAACAAAGAGTCACTCAAAGTCACTAATAGCGGAGAACAAACGAAAAGATTATTGTAGGGTACGAAACCACCTCAAAGTTATTCTTTCCAATCAATCCGTTGGGCTATTCCTAAAAGTGTCACAAACAGCCCTAGAGTTCGTAGTAAAATAACACCTTAAGCCACAAATCAACCAAAATACTAATGTCACCTAGATACTCCAATGTCACCACAAGTATCCACGGGTTTGATTATACGGTATGCATCACACAATCTCAGATTCATCTATTCAAACCAACACAAAGAACTTCAAAGAGTGCCCTGAAGTTTCTACCAGAGAGTCAAGACGAAAACGTGTGCCAACCCCTATGCATAAGTTCACAAGGTCACTGAACCCGCAAGTTGATCACCAAAACATACATCAAGTGGATCACATGAATATCCCATTGTCACCACAGATAAACACATGCAAGACATACATCAAGTGTTCTCAAATCCTTAAAGACTCAATCTGATAAGATAACTTCAAAGGGAAAACTCAATCCATCACAAGAAGGTAGAGGGGGAGAAACATCATAAGATCCAACTATAATAGGAAATCTCGTAGTACATCAAGATCGTGCTATATCAAGAACACAAGAGAGAGAGAGAGAGAGAGAGAGAGAGAGAGAGATCAAACACATAGCTACTGGCACATACCCTCAGCCCCGAGGGTGCATGATACGTCTCCAACGTATCTATAATTTTTGATTGTTCCATGCTATTATATTACCCCTTTTGGATGTTTATGGGCTTTATTGTACACCTTTATATCATTTTTCGGACTAGCCTACTAACCGGAGGCCCAGCCCGTATTGCTGTTTTTTTGCCTATTTTAGTATTTCGAAGAAAAGGAATACCAGACGGAGTCCAAACGGAATGAAACCTTCGTGAGCGTGATTTTTGGAACGAACGTGATCCAGAGGACTTGGAGTGCAAGTCAAGAAGCAGCCGAGGCAGCCACGAGATAGGAGGGCGCGCCCCCTGTCTCGTGGGCCCCTCGGACGGCCACCGATGTACTTCTTCCTCCTATATAAGCCTACGTATCCCGAAAACATCCAGGGAGCCAACAAACACAATTTCCACCACCATAACCTTCTGTATCCACGAGATCCCATCTTGGAGCCTTCGCCGGTGCTCCGCCGGAGGGGGAGTCGACCACGGAGGCTTCTACATCAACATCCTTGCCCCTCCGATCAGTTGTGAGTACTTTACCACAGACCTTCGGGTCCATACTTATTAGCTAGATGGCTTCTTCTCTCTTTTTGGATCTCAATACAATGTTCTCCCCCTCTCTTGTGGAGATCTATTCGAAGTAAACTCTTTTTGCGGTGTGTTTGTCGAGATCCGATGAATTGTGGGTTTATGATCAAGTTTATCTATGAGAAATATTTGAATCTCCTCTGAATTCTTTTATGTATGATTGAGTTATCTTTGCGAGTCTCTTCAAATTATCAGTTTGGTTTGGCCTACTAGATTGATCTTTCTTGCCATGGGAGAAGTGCTTAGCTTTCGGTTCAATCTTGCGGTGTCCTTTCCTAGTGACAGCAGGGGCAACAAGGCATGTATTGTATTGTTGCCATCGAGGATAAAAAGATGGGGTTTATATCATATTGCATGAGTTTATCCCTCTACATCATGTCATCTTGCTTAAGGCGTTACTCTGTTCTTATGAACTTAATACTCTAGATGCAGGCAGGAGTCGGTCGATGTGTGGAGTAATAGTAGTAGATGCAGGCAGGAGTCGGTCTACTTGTTGCGGACACGATGCCTATATACATGATCATGCCTAGATAATCTCATAATTATTCGCTTTTCTATCAATTGCTTGACAGTAATTTGTTCACCCACCTTAATACTTATGCTATCTTGAGAGATGCCTCTAGTGAAACCTATGGCCCCCGGGTCTATCTCTTATCATCTTTGCTGCCAATCTACTTTTATTTGCATCTTTACTTTTTTGCATCTATATTATAAAATACCAAAAATATATTTATCTTATCATACTATCTCTATTAGATCTCACTTTCGCAAGTGGCCGCGAAGGGATTGACAAACCCTTTATTGCGTTGGTTGCGAGTTCTTTGTTTGTTTGTGTAGGTGCGTGGGACTTTTGAGGAGCCGCCTACTGGATTGATACCTTGGTTCTGAAAAACTGAGGAAATACTTACGCTACTATTGCTGCATCACCCTTTCCTCTTCAAGGAAAACCAACGCAAGCTCAAGACGTAGCAAGAAGGATTTCTGGCGCCGTTGCCGCGGAGGTCTTCGCTCAAGTCAAGACATACCAAGTACCCATCACAAACCCATCTCCCTCGCATTTACATTATTTTCCATTTGCCTCTCGTTTTCCTCTCCCCCACTTCACCCTTGCCATTTTATTCGCCCTCTCTTTCCCAATCTCCTCCTCTCTTTCCGCTTGCCTTTTTCTGTTTGCTCGTGTGTTAAATCGTTTACCTTGTCATTATGGCTAGTCCTCGTATCCTTGTTATTACCCCGAAACATAAAATTCTCAATTTGAAGCAAAGGGAGGGGGAAAATTTAAAAGATGCTTGGCATAGAGTTTGCAATGCTCAAAATAGATCTACTAGGAAGCTTTCTACTTCCGTTCTTCTCCGTAATTTTTATGTAGGCATCACTCCTTGGAATAGATGTGTTCTTGATATTGTTGCCGGAGGTGATTTTTTGAGTAGCCCTATGTTTGATGCTTATAATGCTATGTTAGATTTGTTTGGCCCCCCACCTCTTTTGGTTAATGGAACAGTTTTAACTTTAGAGCATGTGATGCAACGTCTTGATATTATTGAAAATAAAATGGCCACTTTTGAGTTGATTGAAAATTTGGATAAAAATATCCATAATCACATTACCCAATATGGATCTAGGGTTAGAGTTACTTTGAAAAATCTTAAAGAGAAAGAACCTATAGTTAATGAAAAAATAGATCTAGATTCTGAAAGAATTGGTAAACTTGAGGATATCATTACCAATTTAGGTTCCGCATTTTCTTCCACGAAAAACACTCCAAAACCCCCTACCAAAACTACCAAGTTTATTTATGTTCCTAAAAATAAGGGGGAATCTTCTAGTAAAGGAGACGCGGATCTCAAATCCATAAGTGTTCACCCCAATTGCCTCTCTATCGTTAAGGAACCTTTTGCCACGAACAGATTTCTTGAATTTTTGCCTAAAGGTTTAATCATTGCTAAAAAGGGAGAAACCCCTAAAGATTATAAGTGCTCTATTGAGGAATTGAGTGCCAAAGATGGCACTACTTAGATCTATCTTCACTTTTATGCCTAGGTAGGGGCGTTAAACAATAGCGCTAGTTGGGAGGCAACCCAATTTTCTTTGTGTTTTTTGTTTTTGTTCCTGTTTAGTAATAAATCTTGCATCTACCTTCTGTTTATATGTGTTTTTATCTTTTAATTAGTGTTTGTGCCAAATAGAACCTATAGGATAACCTATGATGATAGTTGATTTGATTATGCTAAAAAACAGAAACTTTGCGCGCACGAATTTAGTTTTGTTAAATCACCAAAAGGTGATTTTGCGTTGATTCTTTTTGATTATGATCAATAGGCAAATTTTACAGGACTTACTATTTTTGTAGGATTTTAGAGTTACATAAGTTTGCGTTAGTTACTGATTGCTATAGACTGTTCTGTTTTTGACAAATTCTATTTTTCGTGTGTTGTTTGCTTATTTTGATGCATCTATGGCTAGTAAAATAGTTTGTAAACCATAGAGAAGTTGGAATACAGTAGGTTTAACACCAAAATAAATAAAGAATGAGTTCATTACAGTACCTTATGTGGTGGTTTTGTTTTCTTTCACTAACGAAGCTTATAAGATTTCCTGTTGAGTTTTGTGTTGTGAAGTTTTCAAGTTTTGGGTAAAGCTTTTGTGGACTATGGAATAACGAGTGGCAAGAGCCTAAGCTTGGGGATGCCCATGGCACCCCCATATATTCAAAGATATCTAAAAGCCTAAGCTTGGGGATGCCCCGGGAAGGCATCCCCTCTTTCGTCTTCGTTCATTGGTAACTTTACTTGGAGCTATATTTTTATTCGCCACATGATATGTGTTTTGCTTGGAGTGTCGTGTATTATATTAGTATTTGCTTTTTAGTTTACCATAATCATCCTTGCTATACACACCTTTTGGGAGAAGCCTACTTGATTAGAATTTGCTAGAATACTCTATGTGCTTCACTTATATCTTTTGAGCTTGATAGTTTTTGCTCTAGTGCTTCACTTATATCTTTTAGAGCACGGTGGTGACTTACTTTTAAAGAAATTGCTAGTCTCTCATGCTTAACTTATATATTTTTGAGAGTCTTTTAGAACATCATGGTATTTGCTATGGTTACAAAGTTGGTCCTAGAATGATGAGCACCCAAGTTGGGTATAATAAAAACTATCATAGAAAGTGAATTGGATGCTATGATCAATTTGATGCTTGATAATTGTTTTGAGATATGGAGGTAGTGATATTAAAGTCATGCTAGTTGAGGTGATTATGAAACATACTTGTGTTGAGGTTTGTGATTCCCGTAGCATGCACGTATGGTGAACCGCTTTGTGATGAAGTGGGAGCACAATTTTATTTATTGATTGTCTTCCTTATGAGTGGCGGTCGGGGACGAGCGATGGTCTTTTCCTACCAATCTATCCCCCTAGGAGCATGCACGTAGTACTTTGTTTCTGATGACTTGTAGATTTTTACAATAAGTACATGATTTCTTTTGACTAATGTTGAGTCCATGGATTATAAGCACCTCACCCTTCCACCATTGCTAGCCTCTCTTGTACCGCGCGCCTTTCGCCGGTACCATACACCCACTATATACCTCCCTCAAAACAGCCACCATACCTACCTATTATGGCATTTCCATAGCCATTCCAAGATATATTGCCATGCAACTTTCCACCGTTCCGTTCATATGACATGCATTACTTTTCTAATATTGCTCTTTGCATGATCATGTAGTTGACATCGTATTTGTGGCAAGGCCACCTTCATAATTTTTATACATGTTGCTCTTGATTCATTGCATATACCGGTACACCGCCGGAGGCATTCATATAGAGTCATATCTTGTTCTAGCTTTGAGTTTGTAATTCTTGAGTTGTAAATCCATAAAAGTGTGATGATCTTCATTATTAGAGCATTGTCCTAGTGAGGAAAGGATGATGAAGACTATGACTCCCCCACAAGCGGGGATGAGACTTCCGACTTTACAAAAAGAAAAAAAAGAAAAAAAAGAAAAAAAAGAAAAAAAGAGAAAGGCCAAAAAAAAGAAGGACAAAGAAAAAAAATAAGAGAAAGAAAAAATACAAAAAAAGAAAATAAAATGAGAGAAAAAGAGAGAAGGGACAATGCTACTATCTCTTTTTCCACACTTGTGCTTCAAAGTAGCACCATGATCTTCATGATAGAGAGTCTCATATGTTGTCACTTTCATATACTAGTGGGAATTTTTCATTATAGAACTTGGCTTGTATATTCCAATGATGGGCTTCCTCAAAAGTGCCCTAGGTCTTCGTGAGCAAGCAAGTTGGATGCACTCCCACTTAGTTTCTTTTGTTGAGCTTTCATATATTTATAGCTCTAGTGCATCCGTTGCATGGCAATCCCTACTCACTCACATTGATATCTATTAATGGGCATCTCCATAGCCCGCAGATACACCTAGTTGATGTGAGACTATCTTCTCCTTTTTTGTCTTCTCCACAACCACCATTCTACACCACATATAGTGCTATGTCCATGGCTCACACTCATGTATTGCGTGAAAGTTGAAAGAGTTTGAGATTATTAAAGTATAAAACAATTTCTTGGCTTGTCATCGGGGTTGTGCATGATTAAATACTTTGTGTGATGAAGATAGAGCAATAGTCAGACTATATGATTTTGTAGGGATAACTTTCTTTGGCCATGTTATTTTGAGAAGGCATGATTACTTTGATTGGTATGCTTGAAGTATCACCATTTTCATGTTAATATGAACTTTTATTTTGTATCATTTGGATCTGAACATTCATGCCACACTAAAGAAAATTACATTGAGAATTATGCTAGGTAGCATTCCACATCAAAAATTTCTTTTTTATCATTTACTTACTCGAGGATGAGCAGGAATTAAGCTTGGGGATGCTTCATACGTCTCCAACGTATCTATAATTTTTTATTGTTCCATGCTATTATATTACCCCTTTTAGATGTTTATGGGCTTTATTTTACACCTTTATATCATTTTTGGGACTAACCTACTAACCGGAGGCCCAGCCCGTATTGCTGTTTTTTTGCCTATTTCAGTATTTCGAAGAAAAGGAATATCAAACGGAGTCCAAACGGAATGAAACCTTCGGGAGCGTGATTTTTGGAACGAACGTGATCCAGAGGACTTGGAGTGCAAGTCAACAAGTAGCCAAGGCAGCCACGAGATAGGAGGGTGCGCCCCCCTGTCTCGTGGGCCCCTCGGGCGGCCACCGACGTACTTATTCCTCCTATATAAGCCTACATACCCCGAAAACATCCAGGGAGCCAACAAAACACAATTTCCACCGCCGTAACCTTCTGTACCCGCGAGATCCCATCTTGGAGCCTTCGCCGGTGCTCCGTCGGAGGGGGAATCGACCATGGAGGGCTTCTACATCAACATCATTTCCCCTCCGATGAGTTGTGAGTAGTTTACCACAGACCTTCGGGCCCATGGTTATTAGCTAGATGGCTTCTTCTCTCTTTTTGGATCTCAATACAATGTTCTCCCCCTCTCTTGTGGAGATCTATTCGATGTAAACTCTTTTTGCGGTGTGTTTGTCGAGATCCGATGAATTGTGGGTTTATGATCAAGTTTATCTATGAGAAATATTTGAATCTCCTCTGAATTCTTTTATGTATGATTGAGTTATCTTTGTGAGTCTCTTCAAATTATCAGTTTGGTTTGGCCTACTAGATTGATCTTTCTTGCCATGGGAGAAGTGCTTAGCTTTCGGTTCAATCTTGCGGTGTCCTTTCCTAGTGACAGCAGGGGCAGCAAGGCATGTATTGTATTGTTGCCATCGAGGATAAAAAGATGGGGTTTATATCATATTGCATGAGTTTATCCCTCTACATCATGTCATCTTGCTTAAGGCGTTACTCTGTTCTTATGAACTTAATACTCTAGATGTAGGCATGAGTCGGTCGATGTGTGGAGTAATAGTAGTAGATGCAGGCAGGACTCAGTCTACTTGTTGCAGACGTGATGCCTATATACATGATCATGCCTAGATAATCTCATAATTATTCGCTTTTCTATCAATTGTTTGACAGTAATTTGTTCACCCACGGTAATACTTATGCTATCTTGAGAGAAGCCTCTAGTGAAACCTATGGCCCCCGGGTCTATCTCTTATCATGTTTGCTTCCAATCTACTTTTATTTGCATCTTTACTTTTTTGCATCTATATTATAAAATACCAAAAATATATTTATCTTATCATACTATCTCTATTAGATCTCACTTTCGCAAGTGGCCGTGAAGGGATTGACAACCCCTTTATTGCGTTGGTTGCGAGTTCTTTTTTGTTTGTGTAGGTGCGTGGGACTTTTGAGGAGCCTCCTACTGGATTGATACCTTGGTTCTCAAAAACTGAGGGAAATACTTATGCTACTATTGCTGCATCACCCTTTCCTCTAGAAGAAAAACTAACGCAATCTCAACACGTAGCAGTGCACTACTCTCTCCTCGTCATGGAGAGCACCGGGATGATGAAGATGGCCACCGGTGATGGATCTACCCTCCGGCAGGGTGCCGGAACAGGGTCCTGATTGGTTTTTGGTGGCTACAGAGGCTTGCACCGGCGGAACTCCCGATCTAGGTTTTGTTCTGGAAGTTTGGGGATTTATAGGAGGGGTTGGCGTCGGTTTCACATCAGGGGGCCCCACAGGGAGTCCACGAGGCAGGGGGTGCGCCCTGGGGGGCCTGCCACCCTTGTGGGGCCCACAGGACTTAGCTTCGGTAGCTTTTTGTTCCAGTATATTTTATATTTTCCAAAAAAAATCTCCGTTGATTTTCAGTGCATTCCGAGAACTTTTATTTCTGTACAAAAACAACACCACGGTAGTTCTGCTGAAAACCGTGTCAGTCCGGGTTAGTTCTAACCAAATCATACCAAAGTCATGTAAAAATATTATAAACATGGCATGAAAGCATCAAAAAATGTAGATACGTTGGAGATGTATCAAGCATCCCCAAGCTTAATTATTGCTCGTCCTCGAGTAGGTAAATGATAAAAACAGAATTTTTGATGTGTAATGCTACCTAACATATTTATCAATGTAATCTTCTCTATTGTGGCATGAATATTCAGATCCATAAGATTCAAAACAAAAGTTTAATATTGACATAAAAACAATAATACTTCAAGCATAATAATAAAGTAATCATGTTTTCTCAAAATAACATGGCCAAACAAAGTTATCCCGACAAAATCATATAGTCCTGGATTAGGGGGTATCCGGATAGCCGGACTGTGTACAACGTCCGGACTATTGAAGCGTGAAGATACAAGACTCAAAGACTTCGGCCCGTGTCCGGATGGGACTCTCCTTTGCGTGGATGGCAAGCTTGGCGATCCGGATATTATATTTCCTTCCTTGTAACCGACTCCATGTAAACCCTAGCCCTCTCCGGTGTCTATATAAACCGGAGAGGTTAGTCCTTAGAAGGCCGATCACAATTACAATCATACCATCATAGGCTAGCTCCTAGGGTTTAGCCTCTACGATCTCGTGGTAAATCTACTCTTGTACTACCCATATCATCAATATTAATCAAGCAGGAAGTAGGGTTTTACCTACATCGAGAGGGCCCGAACCTTGGTAAACATCTGTGTCCCTTGCTTCCTGTTACCATCAGCCTCGACGCACAGATCGGGACCCCCTACCCGAGATCCGCCGATTTTTACACCAACATTGGTGCTTTCATTGAGAGTTCCTCTGTGACGTCGCCGCAAGGCTCGATGGCTCGTCTCGTCGTCAAGAACGACATTACCTCGGAGGGGGCTCTGGCTGTAGGCCAGACACTCCGGCTCGACGGCTTTATCATGGCTGCTCCATCGGCGGAGGCGCCGACGATGGCTTCTCGGGTCATCAATCATAACCTTCGCGTCAGTTTGGAACTTGCCGAACAGATGGATCCAGTGGAGCTCTCCTCCCTTAACGAACTCTTGGATCGCATCGCCGCTCTGGGAGTCACTACAAACTATGACCGGATTGGGCTTAAACCCGACCGAAGGGACATCAGGTCCCCGCCGGCCACCCATGAGATAGCAATAGCGGAGGAACCACACGCGGATTGTCCCTCAACTTTGAGGACAAATTATGTTCGGATCACCGAACTCCTTGAGCCGAAGACCTGCTCAAAGGAAACCTTGGCCTAGGTCCTGGACTTAGAATCGGGCATTGGGCCGAAGAAATTGGGCACCACTCCGGATTCTGAGCTGTTAAGCTCTCAACCACCCGCGCCCTTGGGCGTTAGATCGGATCAAAATCCGGATTCTGCTAACAGCACCTACCTGGACTTAAACTGTCTCTCCCGGATCAGGCAAGAGCCCCAAGAAAACGTACATTGCTACTGGGCCAGATTCCTCCTTGCACTTAAGAAGGTCAGGGACTGCCGCGAGGAGAACATGGTCTCACTCTTCTGCAAAAACTACATGGTTGAAGGACTCCTCAATGTTATAAGCCGCCATGACATAACATGCTTCGCGGACTTGGCAATCACAATACGGAAGTACTGTGCGATGGAGAGCGCTTGGAAGACCCAGACAGAATTTTGGGATAGTACTGCTCTCACCAAGACCTTTGTCCGAACTAAACGGACAAACTCTTGCAAGTCATCCGATCCAATCCCCAAGAAACCAAAGCCCACCCCAGGGCGGGGATCTGTATTGGAAGAATGGCTCGACGGGCCATGTAAGTTCCACAGTACTCCGGATACAACACCAACTCATAGCCTTAGGGCATGTTGGATACTTCGGCAGGTGGCAAAAAGTGGCAAGGATCTTCTTGTGGGCCATAATGCGGAGCAACATCCTGCTAGCGAACACAATACGGTACTAACAGTCTTCGAGACTTTTGCCTCGAACGATAGGCGCAAGCGAGCTCGTCGAAGCTCCGCTGAAATTTACCATGTGCAAAAATAAACCCCTGGAACGACACTGCTATAACTTTTAATGCCAGTGATGAACCTCGATTCCAGACTGTCCGGGCACCAGCCGCTATGGTCCTTAGCCCGATCGTAGATGGCTTTCGGCTCACTAAAGTACTCATGGACGGCGGAAGCGGATTAAATCTGATTTATGAAGAAACACTCAGCAAGATGGAGATTGATAAAAGCCGCATTGAACAAAGCGACACAACCTTCAGGGGAATTATCCCTACTCGGGAAGCGCGGTGTGCGGGAAAATCACACTCGATGTGGTATTCGGCACCTCGGAGAATTATAGGTCCGAAGAAATCACGTTCCAGGTGGCTCCTTTTAGCAGCGGATACCACGCCCTTCTAGGGAGGAACGTCTTTACAAGCTTTCAAGCTATACCCCATTATGGGTACATGAAGCTTAAAATGCCCGGACCCAATGGAATCATCACTCTAGCCAGTGATCCGGATGTTGCACTTCGCGCCGAAAATAAAACCGCAACACTAGCCTTGGAAGCATTATCTGAAGCCCTAGCAGCCGAAGAGTAAACAACACTGCGGGCCACCGTGGACAGGGACGACGTGATACTAGACAAGCAACCCAAGTCCACCTCATTTAAGTCCAACGGACCCCATCAAGACAGCTTCCATCGGGACATAGCTGAGCCCCGCGATGGACACCACACTACGAGATTTCTTACGTGAGAATTGGGACATTTTCGCCTGGCACCCATCGGACATGCTAGGCATCCCATGCAGATTTGCCGAACATAGCCTCAATATTCTAAGAGGATATAAACCAGTCAAGCAGACCCTAAGGCGATTCTCAGAGCCCAAACGATAGGCAATGGGGGAAGAGTTAGCCAAGCTACTCGAGGCCGGATTCATCAGAGATATTAAACATCCGGATTGGCTGGCAAATTTGGTGATGGTACCAAAGAAGGACAAATCCTGGCGCCTATGCGTCGACTTCAAAGACCTCAACAAGGCTTGCCCCAAGGACCCCTTTCCCCTCCCTCACATCGATCAAATCATTGATGCCACAGCTGGACATGACTCGCTGTGTTTTCTCAACGCATACTCTGGATACCATCAAATAAAAATGCCAGACTCTGACCAAGCTGCAACAACTTTGATAACGCCTTATGGCCCTTTTTGCTTCAACACTATGCCCTTCGGCCTCAAGAATGCCGGCGCAACCTATCAACGCATGATTCAAACATGCCTGGAAAAACAAATCGGCAAAACAGTGGAAGCATATGTGGACGACATGGTCATAAAAACTAGACATGTCGAAACCCTGATAGATGACTTGAGGCTCACATTCGATATCCTCCGGACATACGACATTAAGTTGAATCCGGAAAAATGCGTCTTCGGCGTCCCATCGTGGAAACTGCTGGGCTTCATTGTTTCCAATAGAGGAACTGAAGAGAATTCGGCAAAAATCCAAGCTCTGTCTCAGTTGGCTATACCAACAGACCTCAAGCACATCCAGAAGCTAGCCGGATGCGTGGCCGCTTTGAGCCGCTTTATCTCCAGGCTAGGAGAAAAGGCATTGCCTCTTTACTGCCTCCTTCGGCGCACCGAACACTTCGTATGGACGGATGCAGCTGCGGCCGGACTCGATGAAATAAAGACCTTACTGGCTAGTAATCCAGTCCTAACAGCGCCAAACATCGGTGAGCCTATGCTATTGTACTTAGCGGCAACACATCAAATTGTAAGCGCAATACTCATCATCGAACAAGAGGTTGACGGATACAAATTCTCGCTTCAAAAGCCGGTTTATTACGTATCCACAGTCCTCACCCCATGCAAATCCCGATACCCACACTATCAAAAAATAGCATACGCGGTCTTCATGGCATCTCGGAAGCTGCGACACTACTTTCAAGACTGTTCAATCACAGTAGCCTCTGAAGTACCACTCAATGACATAATAAACAACCGTGACGCTACGGGCCGGATTGCTAAATGGCCATTGAGCTCCTTCCGTTCGACATAATGTACAAACCACGGCGGGCCATCAAGTCGCAAGTACTGGCCGACTTTGTCGCCGAATGGACGGAAGCCGAACTCCCTAAATAGTACGGCGCATACTCCAACTGGATCATGCACTTCGACGACTCTAAAATGCTGGCCGGATTGGGAGCAGGTGTAGTCCTGACGTCTCCCAGCAGAGACACGGACCAGTACGTCCTCCAAATACTTTACACGGACTCCAACAATGCAGCCGAATATGAGGCTTTGTTGCACGGTCTTCAGATGGCGGTCTCTATGGGCATCCAATGCCTGGAAGTGCGCGGGGATTCGAACCTCGCAATATCAGAAATAAACGGAGACTTCGATGCCAAGGATCCAAAAATGGCGGCCTACCGTAATGCCGTCCTCAAAATGTCAGCTCGGTTCGAGGGGCTCGAATTCCACCATGTGGCTCGAGAAAACAATCAAGCGGTGGACGTCCTTGCCTGCATCGGCGCCAAACGTGACCCTGTCCCACCTAACATATTCCTGGAAAGGCTGTTCAAGCCATCCGTAGTATGGGAAGGGGAGTCCGGCAATACCAGCACGGATCCGAACACACCCCCAGATTCCGAACCATCAGACACAATCGGAGGCTCTGCCACCTGATACGTCTCCAACGTATCTATAATTTTCGATTGCTCCATGCTACTTTATCTACTGTTTTAGGCAATATTGGGCTTTATTATCCACTTTTATATTATTTTTGGGACTAACCTATTAACCGGAGGCACAGCCTAGATTTGCTGTTTTATGTCTATTTCAGTGTTTCGAGGAAAAGGAATATCAGACGGAGTCAAGACGGAACAAAATCAACTTGAGAAGTTATTTTTGGAAGGAAAGCAACCAAGGGAACTTGGAGTGCACATTAGGGGAGATATGGGCTGCCCACGAGGGTGGGGGGCGTGCCCACCCCCTGCCTCGTGGGGCCCCCGTAGCTCCTCCGACGTAACCCCTGCACCCATATATACTCTTGTACCCTAAAACTTCCAGAACAGAAGATAGATCGGGAGTTCCGCCGCCGCAAGCCTCTGTAGCCACCAAAAACCTCTCAGGAGCCTGTTTCGGCGCCCTGCCGGAGGGGGAACCCATCACCGCTGGCCATCTTCATCATCCCGGTGCCATCCATGACAAGGAGGGAGTAGTTCACCCTCGGGGCTGAGGGTATGTACCAGTAGCTATGTGTTTGATCTCTCTCTCTCGTGTTCTCTCTCGTGTTCCTCTATGGCACGATCTTGATGTATCCCGAGCTTTGCTATTGTTGTTGGATCTTATGATGTTTCTCCCCCTCTACTCTCTTGTGATGAATTGAGTTTCCCCTTCGAAGTTATCTTATCGGATTGAGTCTTTTATGAGAACACTTGATGTATGTCTTGCCGTGATTATATGTGGTGACAATGGGATATCATGTGCCACTTGATGTATGTTTTGGTGATCAACTTGCGGGTTTCGTGACATTGGGAACCTATGCATAGGGGTTGGCACATGTTCTTGACTCTCCGATAGAAACTTTGGGGCACTCTTTGAAGTACTTTGTGTTGGTTGGATGAATCTGAGATTGTGTGATGCATATCGTATAATCATGCCCACGGATACTTGAGGTGACAATGGAGTATCTAGGTGACATTAGGGTTTTGGTTGATTTGTGTCTTAAGGTGTTATTCTAGTATGAACTCTATGATGGATCGAGCGGAAAGAATAGCTTTATGTTATTTTACTACGAACTCTTTTATAGATTGATCCGAAAGAATAACTTTGAGGTGGTTTCGTAACCTACCATAATCTCTATGTTTGTTCCCCGCTATTAGTGGCTTCAGAGTGACTCTTTGTTGCATATTGAGGGCCTGTTATATGATCTATCTATGTTATTATTGTTGAGAGAACTTACACTAGTGAAAGTATGAACCCTAGGCCTTGTTTCCTATCATTGCAATACCGTTTACGCTCACTTTTACCTTTAGTTACCTTGCTGTTTTTATTATTTCAGATTACAAAAACCTATATCTACTATCTATATTGCACTTGTATCACCATCTCTTCGCCGAACTAGTGCACCTATACAATTTACCATTGTATTGGGTGTGTTGGGGACACAAGAGACTCTTTGTTATTTGGTTGCAGGGTTGCTTGAGAGAGACCATCTTCATCCTACGACTCCTACGGATTGATAAACCTTAGGTCATCCTCTCGAGGGAAATTTGCTACTGTCCTACAAACATGTGCACTTGCAGGCCCAACAACGTCTACAAGAAGAAGGTTTTGTAGTAGACATCAAGCTCTTTTCTGGCGCCGTTGCCGGGGAGGCTAGGTAAAGGGCACTCACTCACACCCCGTCAACTAAGCTCTTTTCTGGCGCCGTTGCCGGGGAGGTGAGTGCTTGAAGGTATATCTTTAGATCTTGCAATCGAATCTTTTTGTTTCTTGTTTTATCACTACTTTAGTTTATAAAAAGAAAACTACAAAAAAATGGAGTGAAGTTTGTCTCATACGCTTCTTCTTTTTAATATCTTTCGTGAGTATGATGGAAAGGAAAATTGTGCTCAAGTACTAGAAGAAGAATTACATAGAATGCTTGGCATAAAATATGTGAATGATGAGCATGATTTCAATGTTGTTAGTATGAATTCCTTGAATATCCATGATGCTAATGATATGCAAAGCCACAAGCTTGGGGAAGCTATGTTTGATGAAGATGATATGTTTTGTCCCCCAAGCTTTGGTGAGCAAATTTACTATGATGAAAGCATGCCTCCTATCTATGATGATTATTGTGATGACACGTATGCTTTAAAGAATAATGATAACCATGAAACTTGTCATCTTGATCTTAATTTTCAATCACATGATAGTTATTTTGTTGAGTTTGCTCTCACTATTATTCATGAGAAGAATTTTGCTTATGTGGTGAGTAGTGAATTTTCTATGCTAGTAGATCATGAAAAGAATGCTTTAGGTGCTGGTTATATTATTGAATTTATTCATGATGCTACTGAAAATTATTATGAGGGAGGAACATATGCTTCTAGGAATTGCAATAATAACAAGTTTCCTCTCTATGTGCTTCAAGTTTTGAAGCTATGCTTGTTTTACCTTCCTATGCTAGTTGATTATCGTTCCCATAAGTTGTTTGCTCACAAATCCCTATGCATAGGAAGTGGGTTAGGCTTAAATGTGCTAGTCATATGCTTCATGATGCTCCCGTTATGTTTCAATTCTTATCTTTTATGTGAGCATCATTGTCATCATCATGCCTAGCTAGAAAGGCATTAAAGAAAAGTGCTTTTTGGGAGACAAGCCAATACTTATCCTTACTGTTTTTGTGTGTTCACATGATTATGCTACTGTAGTAATCATGTTTTATAGCTTTTGTTTCAACAAAGTGCCAAGTAAGACCTTTAGGATAGCTTACGGTGATAGTTGTGTTGATCCTGCTGAAAATCAGAAACTTTTGCACCCAGTAAATTAGTTTTGTTAATTCACAGAAACGTTCTTCTGATATGATTCTTTCTGGTATGGATTGGTACACGAATTTCGCAGTTCGTCCTAATTTGGTAGAACTTTTGTAGTTCCAGAAGTATACGTTTGATACAGATTATTACAGACTGTTCTGTTTTTGACAGATTCTGTTTTGTATGTGTTGTTTGCTTATTTTGATGAGTCTATGAGTAGTATCGGAGGGTATGAACCATAGATAAGTTGGATTACAGTAGATATTACACTAATATTAATTTATAATGAGTTCGTTGCAGTACCTTGAAGTGGCGTTTTGTTTTCTTTCACTAACGGAGCTTACGGGTTTTCTGTTGAGTTTTGTGTTGTGAAGTTTTCAAGTTTTGGGTAAAGATTCGATGGACTATGGAATAAGGAGTGGTAAGAGCCTAAGCTTGGGGATGCCCAAGGCACCCCAAGGTAACATTAAAAGGACAACCAAGAGCCTAAGCTTGGGGATGCCCCGGAAGGCATCCCCTCTTTCGTCTTCGTCTATCGGTAACTTTACTTGGAGCTATATTTTTATTCACCACATGATATGTGTTTTTCTTGGAGCGTCATTTCCTTTTGTTAGTTTTTGCTTTCTGTCATTTATATTAATTTTTTGCACCTTTAGTTTCAATAAAAAAGTCAAGGATAGCCTTTGTGATGCTTATTTTGCTAGTATGCATGTTGCTGTTTGAAAACAGAAAGTTTACCGCTGTTGCAAAAATTCCCTAGAAAAGTCAGAGTATGATATAATGTTGAAACTTTTTGCATAATGATATCTGATAAATATACTACATTGGGAATTTTATTTCATAATTTTTGGAGTTAGGTAAGTTTGATGAATCTTGCATTCTTTACAGACTGTACTTTTTTGACAGATTGCTGTTATGTTTGCATTGTTTGCATATGTTTGCTTGCTTAATGATTCTATTTGAGGATAGGAGTATTAAATATGCAGAGGCATTTAGTATTCAATGTTGAATAATAATTTTAGTGATTTGTTACAGTAGAAAATGATAAGGTTTGGCATTGGTTTATACTAACCTATCTCACGAGTTCTTGTTGAGTTTGTTGTGAATGAAGCTTTTGTTAAAAAGAGAAACCATGATATGAGAGGAATTAAGGAGACACAAAATTTCAAGCTTGGGGATGCCCAAGGCACCCCAAGATAATATTTCAAGAAGTCTCAAGCATCTAAACTTGGGGATGCCCCGGTAGGCATCCCACCTTTCTTCTTCAACAACTATCGGTTAGTATCGGTTGAGCCTAAGTTTTTGCTTCTTCACATGAGTTGTGCTATCCTTGCAATGTAGTTTTCTTTAGCTTTGATTGCTGTTTGAATTAAGTATCAAGATCTGAAATTATTAAATGGGAGAGTCTTCACATAGTTGCATAATTATTCGACTACTCATTGATCTTCACTTATATCTTTCGGAGTAGTTTGTCATTTGCTCTAGTACTTCACTTATATCTTTTAGAGCACGTTGGTAGATTTGTTTGAAAGAAACTATTGATCTCTCATGATTCACTTAGATTATTTTGAGAGTCGTTAATAGCATGGTAATTTGCTTAATATTAATATACTTGGTATTCAAAATAGGTGAAACTTTCTTATGAGTGTGTTGAATACTAAGAAAAGTTTGATGCTTGATAATTGTTTTGAGATATGAAGATGGTGATATTAGAGTCATGCTAGTTTAGTAGTTGTGAATTTGAGAAATACTTGTGTTAAAGTTTGTGATTCCCGTAGCATGCACGTATGGTGAACCGTTATGTGATGAAATCAGAGCATGATTTATTTATTGTTTGTCTTCCTTATGAGTGGCGGTCGGGGACGAGCGATGGTCTTTTCCTACCAATCTATCACCCTAGGAGCATGCGCCTAATACTTTGCTTTGATAACTTCTAGATTTTTGCAATAAGTATATGAGTTCTTTATGACTAATGTTGAGTCCATGGATTATACGCACTTTTTCCCATCCTTCCACCATTGCTAGCCTCTCTAATACCGCACACTTTTCACCGGTATCATACACCCACCATATATCTTCCTAAAAACAGCCACCATACCTACCTATCATGGCATTTCCATAGCCATTCCGAGATATATTGCCATGCAACTTTCCACCGTTCCTTTTATTATGACACGCTTCATCATTGTCATATTGCTAGCATGATCATGTAGTTGACATCGTATTTGTGTCAAAGCCATCGTTCATAATTCTTTCATACATGTCACTCTTGATTCATTGCATATCCCGGTACACCGCCGGAGGCATTCATATAGAGTCATACCTTGTTCTAAGAATCGAGTTGTAATTGTTGAGTTGTAAGAAAAATAAAAGTGTGATGATCATCATTATTAGAGCATTGTCCCAAGTGAGGAAAGGATGATGGACACTATGATTCCCCCACAAGTCGGGATGAGACTCCGGACGAAAAAAAAGAGGCCATAAAAAAGAGAAAGGCCCAAATAAAAAAAATGAGAGAAAAAGAGAGAAGGGACAATGTTACTATCCTTTTACCACACGTCTGCTTCAAAGTAGCACCATGATCTTCATGATAGAGAGTCTCTCATTTTGTCACTTTCATATACTAGTGGGAATTTTTGATTATAGAACTTGGCTTGTATATTCCAATGATGGGCTTCCTCAAAATGCCCTAGGTCTTCGTGAGCAAGCGAGTTGGATCACCACCTACTTAGTTTCTTTTGTAGAGCTTTCATATACTTATAGCTCTAGTGCATCCGTTGCATGGCAATCCCTACTCACTCACATTGATATCTATTGATGGACATCTCCATAGCCCGTTGATACACCTAGTTGATGTGAGACTATCTTCCCTCTCTTTTTGTCTTCTCCACAACCACCATTCTATTCCACATAGTGCTATATCCATGGCTCACGCTCATGTATTGCGTGAAGATTGAAAAAGTTTTGAGAATGTCATAAGTATGAAACAATTGCTTGGCTTGTCATCGGGGTTGTGCATGATTTAAATATTTTATGTGGGGAAGATGGAGCATACCAGACTATATGATTTTGTAGGGATAACTTTCTTTGGCCATGTCATTTTGAGAAGACATGATTGATTTGATTAGTATGCTTGAAGTATTATTATTTTTATGTCAATATGAACCTTTGTGTTGAATCTTTTGGATCTGAATATTCATACCACAATTAAGAAGATTTACATTGAAATTATGCCAAAGTATCACTCCGCATCAAAAATTCTTTTTTATCATTTACCTACTCGAGGACGAGCAGGAATTAAGCTTGGGGATGCTTGATACGTCTCCAATGTATCTATAATTTTTGATTGCTCCATGCTACTTTATCTACTGTTTTAGGCAATATTGGGCTTTATTATCCACTTTTATATTATTTTTGGGACTAACCTATTAACAGGAGGCACAGCCTAGATTTGCTGTTTTATGTCTATTTCAGTGTTTCGAGGAAAAGGAATATCAGACGGAGTCAAGACGGAACAAAATCAACTTGAGAAGTTATTTTTGGAAGGAAAGCAACCAAGGGAACTTGGAGTGCACATTAGGGGAGATATGGGCTGCCCACGAGGGTGGGGGGCGTGCCCACCCCCTGCCTCGTGGGGCCCCCGTAGCTCCTCCGACGTAACCCCTGCACCCATATATACTCTTGTACCCTAAAACTTCCAGAACAGAAGATAGATCGGGAGTTCCGCCGCCGCAAGCCTCTGTAGCCACCAAAAACCTCTCAGGAGCCCGTTTCGGCGCCCTGCCGGAGGGGGAACCCATCACCGTTGGCCATCTTCATCATCCCGGTGCCATCCATGACAAGGAGGGAGTAGTTCACCCTCGGGGCTGAGGGTATGTACCAGTAGCTATGTGTTTGATCTCTCTCTCTCTTGTGTTCTCTCTCGTGTTCCTCTATGGCACGATCTTGATGTATCCCGAGCTTTGCTATTGTAGTTGGATCTTATGATGTTTCTCCCCCTCTACTCTCTTGTGATGAATTGAGTTTCCCCTTTGAAGTTATCTTATCGGATTGAGTCTTTTATGAGAACACTTGATGTATGTCTTGCCGTGATTATCTGTGGTGAAAATGGGATATCATGTGTCACTTGATGTATGTTTTGGTGATCAACTTGCGGGTTTTGTGACATTGGGAACCTTTTGCATAGGGGTTGGCACACGTTCTTGACTCTCTGATAGAAACTTTGGGGCACTCTTTGAAGTGCTTTGTGTTGGTTGGATGAATCTGAGATTGTGTGATGCATATCGTATAATCATGCCCACGGATACTTGAGGTGACAATGGAGTATCTAGGTGACATTAGGGTTTTGGTTGATTTGTGTCTTAAGGTGTTATTCTAGTATGAACTCTATGATGGATCGAGCGGAAAGAATAGCTTTATGTTATTTTACTACGAACTCTTTTATAGATTGATCCGAAACAAAAACTTTGAGGTGGTTTCGTAACCTACCATAATCTCTATGTTTGTTCCCCGCTATTAGTGGCTTCAGAGTGACTCTTTGTTGCATATTGAGGGCCTGTTATATGATCTATCTATGTTATTATTGCTGAGAGAACTTACACTAGTGAAAGTAGGAACCCTAGGCCTTGTTTCCTATCATTGCAATACCGTTTACGCTCACTTTTACCTTTAGTTACCTTGCTGTTTTTATTATTTCAGATTACAAAAACCTATATCTACTATCTATATTGCACTTGTATCACCATCTCTTCGCCGAACTAGTGCACCTATACAATTTACCATTGTATTGGGTGTGTTGGGGACACAAGAGACTCTTTGTTATTTGGTTGCAGGGTTGGTTGAGAGAGACCATCTTCATCCTACGCCTCCTACGGATTGATAAACCTTAGGTCATCCACTTGAGGGAAATTTGCTACTGTCCTACAAACCTGTGCACTTGCAGGCCCAACAACGTCTACAAGAAGAAGGTTGTGTAGTAGACATCACCACCAAAATGACATCTTCGGCCCACGAAATCATGGTCGTAATTGCCCCATGGACCGAGCCTTTCTTGGCCTACCTAAATAGGCAGGAACTCCCCGAAGACCAAAACATAGCATGCTGCATAGTCCGGCGCTTTAAAGCTTACAAGGTCCACGAAGGGGAACTCTATAAGAAAAGCGCCATCGGAGTGGTCCAAAGGTGCATCTCCGAAGAGGAAGGGCGGCAACTCTTGGCTGAAATCCATGCCGGACTTGGCGGACACCACGCCGCGGCTCGAGCGCTAGTCAGCAAGGCCTTCCGCACAGGCTTCTATTGCCCAACGGCCCGAGCAGACGCACAGGACCTTGTCCAACATTGCGTCGGTTGCCAGCTCTTGGCCAATCAGAGTCATATGCCCCCTACCGCTCTCCAAACAATCCCTATAACTTGACCCTTCGCGGTCTGGGGGCTGGATATGGTCGGACCCCTTAAAGGGAGAAGTCATAATAAAAAATACTTATTGGTCATGGTGGACAAGTTCACCAAATGGATAGAAGCCAAACCAGTTAAAATAGCCGAATCCGGACCTGTTATAGACTTCATATCCGGGGTCGTACACCGATACAGTGTCCCCCACAGCATCATCACTGATAATGGCTCAAATTTAATAGCCGATGAAGTGAAAACTTGGTGTGGCAAAATGGGCATTAAGATCAACTACGCTTCCGTCTACCACCCACAAACAAACGGCCAGGTCGAACGGGCAAACGGTCTCATTATGAGAGGCATCAAACCTAGACTAGTGCGATCTTTAACAGAATCGGATACGCATTGGGTAGAGGAGCTCGACTCTGTACTCTGGGGGCTACGGACCACACCGAATCGCACCACCAGATATACACCATTTTTTATGGTGTACGGTGCGGAAGCAGTACTACCCTGCGACATAATACATGATTCGCCATGTGTACGCATGTACGAAGAAAAGGAAACCGAGTTAGATTGGCAGGATAACTTGGATGCCCTGGAGGAGGAGCGCGATGTCCTAAAAGCCCGTTCCGCATTCTATCAGCAGCAGGCTCGACGATATCAAAGCAGATAAGTGCGGGCCAAAACTTACAATATTGGTGAGCTCGTTCTACGCCTTCCGGAGAGGAAGAAGGACAAACTCAAACCCAAGTGGGAAGGTCCCTTCGTCATTGACAAAATTCTCACCGGAGGAGCGTACCGTTTACGTAATGCATCCGATAACAGACTTGAGCCGAACCCATGGAACGCGGCCAGACTCTGGAGATTCTACGCCTAACGCCGAACTTAGTGTTCGTCTCCTTACCCCTCCTTTTTAATTATGCTCCTCCCCTTTGCTCTCCTTCCTCGACCCTTTTTCTCTTCACACAAAGTATTTCATATAGTGTGGACTCCCAGATCTCTCCGGCCGTACTATGTGTGTAAGCTATACCTGGGGGCTTCCTATTCGGAAGCTAGACATAATTACTTTAAATGGCTTTTTGCCCATCGCATATGCGTTCTTTATCCATATGCTCCTTTTATTCACCATTATGTGCATCAATATGACTTAAGACGTGGCCAAGATGGGTTGCCTGGCTCTTGTGTTTATGCCCTACGTTCCCGTTAATTCGGCTAGGGCATAAGGGGAGCACCTCTGCGATTGTTACTGCCGGTTAAGCTGGATGTGTACCTCGGACTGGGTGAAGCCGAAAGCTAGTTTCCTTAAGAGAATATTCGATTGGTGAACAAAGGATGTATTCATTGGTTACAACAAAAAAACCCAGAAGTTTAGTATCCTGCGCCATCATTCTCAGTCCGGACATGTGCATTGGCGCATGTGTACCCAGGGAAAGGAACCCCTAACGGAACTATTCTCCCTGGAAGATGTTTCTTACTATCCATGTAATATAACATAACTAGTTGGGTACTTGTCTGTTCAAGCACTTATGACCCATATGCCTGGTCTCCACGCATACCCTGGTTCTCTATAACTGAGTGGGTATTCGGACACACCCCATACTTTAGGATCCGGGGGCTGAAGCGAAAAGGTCCGCCATGACAAATGATCTCAATCCAGCTAGGGGCTATTTATGCCCATTAAATTACACAGTCACTTGGACTGAGTATATTCCTCCTCTATACCATCTAACAAGCTATCTATCTTACAATCCTGTTGCGAATACTTAGCGGCTAACGCTACCTGGTCATATACTAGATTTACGGGAATTTCTCACCCATCGGGCCCCGTCGGTCCTACTTCGACCATATGGTTCGGGTCCAACTTGGAGTAGCGCGTCTTCACCATTGCCCAGGCTTCTCTTGCTCCTTGCCGGCATGCTGATATCTTCCATAGACGGAAGCGCCGCCGGGCTCCTTGAAGCAGGTCTGCAAGCTCCCCCATGCCATTCGGTAGGAGGCTTGATGGCCACAAGGCCTGAGCAACGCCGTGCATCACCTGCCGAGCACGCTCGTGCAACTGCGAAAGTTCTTGCAGCAAATCACCTGCAGATGAGGGCATCTCCTCTTCAGGGCGACCCGTTAACATTCCTGCAAGCAAAAAAATTTCAAAAAACTTCCTCGCCGAACTATCACATAGTTCGCTTGAGCTCTTACCATAAATGCCGCGTCGAAGCCTTTTGTTCTCCTTCACGGAGTCCGCCAGTTGAGGGCGGACGTCCTTTAATTCCACGTCCAGACGAATATTGGCATCTTGTAGCTTGTTTTTCTCTTGCGTCACCTGTGTAAGGATGCGCTCGCCAGCCTTTAGCTGCCGTTGGAGATGCGAGTCGTCACCCATTACGCCCTCCGGATTCACCCCGGGATTGTCTGTAGAATTTTCTATTAGACTAACCGCACTAGCCATTAACTAACTGGTACATCTGCGTATAATGGAGACAAATATTACTAGAGGGGGCCTGCCGGGATCCCTCTAACTTGGCTACCACATCAATCAGCTGGGCCTTGCATGCATCCAGCTCCCGAGCCAATTGTTCGTTCTTGTCCACAAGGACCTATGCATATATTGATCCTTTAAACAGTTGTCCCAACTATTTCAAGTCTTAGGGCTACTGCTATACATACTTGTCAAAACTTTCTTACCCATATATCTTTGGTGTACTGGTTCGTCGCTTGGGCAAGCCCGCCTCGAGCAGCTCGGACATATGCGTCTGCCAAATTGAAGGCATTAAAAGCCTCTTCAGAAAAGATGTTGTTCCGAAGCACGTCCCTCCGGTGCCGGTGATTCATGGTGCTCTCCACCTCGGAGTTCGTGGCCGAACACATATCCGCGTCCTCTGTCGGAGAACTGTGCAGTTCTGTCCCCGTGTCCGCCTCCGCCCTCGAAGCCGGTTCTGGGACCTGGCTAGTGGAGGCGTGATTGGTGGGATTCCCGGATATAGTCCGGCTGCTCCTCTTCCTACCACACACAAAGGGTGATGTCATATTTCAAATACTATAAACCGCAGGACAGGTTATTACTTTACCTCTGCAGCGGTGTGTCAACCCTCACCGCCTTCCTCTTGAGCCTGCCCGATCCGGACTCCCATGGTTGACGAGTCCCTAGGGGCTCGACCCCGCGCTCCGACCGTCGTCTCTGCAAATAGCACGATGCCTCAAGGGTAAATCATAATCCTGAGGGGAATCCTCTTTGGATGATAGGGTTTTTGGTTCGGCTTACACACGACGCAGGGAGCAGTCCAGGATAGTCGGCTGTAATGGCCACTAAGGCGCCATCCCAGCTCGCTTGATGAAATACCCCGTTGACAAGCTCCACAGTGATATCTGGATCTTCTTTGAGTCCGGGATCTAGGGCCCTTCCAGGGTCCTCTGGTTGCGGGGAGGGGCTGAAGACTCCTTCTATGACCCTCCTCAGTTCCTGCTCAGAAGCATTGATGCAAGTAATCTTAGCAGAAGAACGCTAGAGTAAGTGAAGCAGGGAAAAGAATGGCAACTTACGCACTCTGGGGCGTTGTACATGGAGAATCCGTCTCGCGTCTTTATGCGAAGGAATTCCTCCTCTTCCCCTTTGTACAAATTGGACAATATCCCTGCCAAAGCGGCTGCGGAGTCCGGACCCTTATGACCGCAACAGGTGGCGTCGTCTTCCCCGTTGAAATGCCACATGGGCTTCCCCCGATATTGGAGCGGTTGCACTCCCCGCTTTATGCATATCGCCATGACCTTGACTATCGTCAGTCCGGATTTGGCCAGTAGCTTTATCCTGTTCATCAGGAAGTATACTTCCCTTGTGTCCTCTTCTTGAGGACCCCGGGGGCGCCAACTTAGGCGTGCCCTCGGCGGGGCATTGCTGAACTTGGGGAGACCTATCCGGACTGGATCCGGGAGGGGAACGTCGTCTATGTAGAACCACTCTGAGGGCCAGTTTTCTGGTGCCTTCTCAGGAATGCCGGACAGGTATCCGGTCTCGGCAATGCGCCATACTTCGGCCCCGCCCACTTGACATAGGGACTCTCCCTGGGTGCGGGGGACGAGGCAGAACAGCTTCCTCCATAATCCGAAGTGTGGTTCGCAGCCTAAAAACAGCTCGCAAAGGGTGACATACCCCGCTATGTGCAGAATGGAGGCAGGGGTAAGATTGTGTAACTGGAGGCCGTAGAAATCCAGAAGCCCGCGAAGAAATGGGTGGACAGGAAACCCGACTCCCCTCAACAGATGCGGGATGAGTCATATACGCTCCTCTGGAGATGGGTTAGGAGATCCCTCAGCTTGTTCCCCTCCGTCATAAGTGGCTATTCCAGCTCGGACGGGGACCATGAACGCCGATGGGAGAAACCCTTGGGTTTGTAACTCTATCAAATGGCTATGAGGAACTGAACACTCTCCCAAATCCCCCGACTTGGAATGAGAAGGGTGATGGAGTCCTGGATTAGGGGGTATCCGGACAGCAGGACTGTGTACAAACGTCCGGATTATTGAAGCGTGAAGAAACAAGACTCAAGACTTCGGCCCGTGTCCGGATGGGACTCTCCTTGCCGTGGAAGGCAAGCTTGGCGATCCGGATATTATGTTTCCTTCCTTGTAACCGACTCCATGTAAACCCTAGCCCACTCCGGTGTCTATATAAACCGGAGAGGTTGGTCCTTAGAAGGCCGATCACAATTACAATCATACCATCATTGGCTAGCTCTTAGGGTTTAGCCTCTACTATCTCATGGTAGATCTACTCTTGTACTACCCATGTCATAGATATTAATCAAGCAGGAAGTAGGGTTGTACCTCCATCGAGAGGGCCCGAACCTGGGTAAACATCTGTGTCCCTTGCTTCCTGTTACCATCAGCCTTGACGCACAGATCGGGACCCCCTACCCAAGATCCACCGGTTTTGACACCGACATTGGTGCTTTCATTGAGAGTTCCTCTGTGTCGTTGCCGCAAGGCTCGATGGCTCGTCTCATCATCAAGGACGACATTACCTCGGAGGGAGCTCTGGCTGTAGGCTAGACGCTCCGACTCGGCGGCTTTATCATGGCCACCCCATTGACGATAGTGCCGATGATGGCCTCTCGGTTCATCAATCATAACCTTCGCGTAAGTTCGGAATTTGCCGAACAGATGGAACCAATGGAGCTCTCCTCCCTTAATGAACTCTTGGATCACATTGCCGCTCTAGGAGTCGCTACGAACTATGACCGGATTGGGCTTAAACCCGACCGAAGGGACATCAGGTCCCCACCGGTCACCCATGAGATAGCGATAGTGGAGGAACCACACGCGGATTGTCCCTCAACTTTGAGGACGAATTATGTTCGGATCGCCGAACTCCTTGAGCCGAAAACTTGCTCAAAGGAAAACATGACCCGGGTCCTGGACTTAGAATCGGGCATCGAGACAAAGAAATTGGGCAGCACTCCGGATTCTGAGCTGTTAAGCTCAGAACCGTCCGCGCCCTTGGGCGTTAGATCGGATCAAAATCCGGATTCTGCTAACAACACGTACCTGGACTTAAACTGTCTCTCCTGCATCAGGCAAGAGCCACAGGAAACCGTACATCACTACTGGGCCAGATTCCTCCTTGCGCTTAACAAGGTCAAGGACTGCCGCGAGGAGAACATGGTCTCACTCTTCTGCAAAAACTACATGGACAAAGGACTCCTCAATGCTATAAACCGCCGTGACATAGTACGCTTCGCGGACTTGGCAATCATAGTACAGAAGTAATGTGCAATGGAGAGCGCGTGGAAAACCCAAACGGAATTTTGGGATAGTACCGCTCTCACCAAGACCTTTGCCCGAACTAAACAGACAAACTCTCGTAAGTCGTCCGATCCAATCCCCAAGAAAACAAAACCCACCCCAGGGCGGAGATCCGTATTGGAAGAATGGCTCGACGGGCCTTGTCAGCTCCACAGTACTCCGGATACAATACCAACTCATAGCCTTAGGGCATGTTGGAAACTCCGGCAGGTGGCGAAAAGTGACGAGGATCTTCTTGTAGGCCATAAAGCGGAACAACATCCTGCCAGCGAACACGATACGGTACTAATAGTCTTCGAGACTTTTGCCTCAAACAATAGGCGCAAGCGAGCTCGTCGAAGCTCCGTTGAAATTTACCATGTGGCAAAAATAAACCCCTGGAACAACACTGCTATAACTTTCAATGCCAATGATGAACCTCGAATCCAGACTGTCCGGGCACCGGCCGCTTTGGTCCTTAGCCCAATCGTGGACGGCTTTCGGCTCACCAAAGTACTCATGGACGGCGGAAGCGAATTAAACTTGATCTATGAGGAAACACTCGGCAAGATGGAAATTGATAAAGGCCGCACTGAGCAAAGCGGCACCACCTTCAGGGGAATCATCCCTACTCGGGAAGCGCGGTGTTCGGGAAAAATCACACTCGATGTGGTATTCAGCACCCCGGAGAATTATAGGTCCGAAGAAATCACATTCCAAGTGGCTCCCTTTAGCAGCGGATACCACACCCTTCTAGGGTGGGACGTGTTAGCAAGCTTTCAAGATGTACCTCATTACAGGTACATGAAGCTTAAAATGCCCGCACCCAACGGAATTATCACTCTAGCCAGTGATCCGGACATCGCACTTCGCGCCGAAAACAAAATCACAGCACTAGCCCTGGAAGCATTATCTGAAGCCCTAGCAGCCAAAGAGTTAACAATACTGTGGGCCACCATGGACAGGGACGACGTGATACTCGACAAGCAACCCAAGTCCACCCCATTTAAACCTGCAGACGAGATAATCAAATTCCAAGTCCACCCAACGGACCCCACGAAGACAGCATCCATCGGGACACAGTTGAGCCCCGTGATGGACGCCGCACTGCGAGATTTCTTACGCGAGAATTGGGACATTTTCGCCTGGCACCCTTTGGACATGCCAGGCATCCCACGCCGGCTGGCCGAACACAACCTCAATATACTAAAGGGATACAAACCGGTCAAACAGACCCTAAGGCATTTTTCAGAACCCAAACAGCAAGCCATGGGGGAAGAGCTAGCCAAGCTACTTGAGGCCGGATTCATCAGAGATATTAAACATCCGGATTGGCTAGCAAATTTGGTAATCGTACCAAAAAAGGACAAATCCTGGCGCCTATGCATCAACTTCAAAGACCTCAACAAGGCTTGCCCCAAGGATCCCTTTCCCCTCCCTCGCATCTCTCAAATCATCGATGCCACAGCTGGACACGACTCGCTGTGTTTTCTCGACGCATAATCTGGATACTATCAAATAAAGATGGCAGAGTCTGACCAAGCTGCAACAACTTTTATAACGCCATATGGCCCTTTTTGCTTCAACACTATGCCCTTCGGGCTCAAAAATGCCGGTGCAACCTATCAACGCATGATTCAAACATGCCTGGAAAAACAAATCGGCAAAACAGTGGAAGCATATGTGGACGACGTGGTCATAAAAACTAGACATGTCGAAACCCTAATAGATGACTTGAGGCTTACATTCGATAACCTCCGGACATACGACATCAAGTTGAATCCGGAAAAATGCGTTTTCGGTGTCCCCTCGGGGAAGCTGCTGGGCTTCATTGTTTCCAATAGAGGAATCGAAGCGAATCTAGCAAAAACCGGAGCTCTGTCTCAGTTGGCTATACCAACAGACCTCAAGCACATCCAGAAGCTAGCTGGATGTGTGGCCGCTTTGAGCCGCTTTATATCCAGGCTAGGAGAAAAGGCATTGCCTCTTTATCGCCTCCTTCAGTGCACCGAACACTTTGTATGGATGGATGCAACCACGGCCGGACTCGATGAGATAAAGACCTTATTGGCCAGTAATCCAGTCCTAACAGCGCCAAACATCGGCGAACCTATGCTACTATACATAGCTGCAACACATCAAGTGGTAAGCGCAGTTCTCGTCATCGAACGAGAGGTGGACGGATACAAATTCCCGCTTCAAAAGCCGGTTTATTACGTATCCACGGTCCTCACCCATGCACATCCCGATACCCACACTATCAAAAAATAGCATACGCGGTCTTCATGGCATCCCGGAAGCTAAGACACTACTTTCAAGAGTGTTCGATTACCGTCGCCTCCAAAGTAACACTCAATGACATAATTAATAACCGTGACGCTACAGGCCGGATTGCTAAATGGGCTATCGAGCTCCTTCCATTCGACATAATATACAAACCACGGCGAGCCATTAAGTCGCAAGTACTGGCTGACTTTGTCGCCGAATGGACAGAAGCCGAACTCCCTAAAGAGTACGGCGCGTACTCCTACTCGATCATGCACTTTGACGGCTCCAAAATGCTGGCCGGACTGGGAGCAGGGGTAGTCCTATCGTCTCCCACTGGTAACACGGTCCAGTACATCCTACAAATATTATACATAGACTCCAACAATGCAGCGGAATATGAGGCTCTGTTGCATGGTCTTCGGATGGCAGTCTCTATGGGCATCCAACGCCTGGAAGTGCGCGGGGATTCGAACCTTGCAATATCACAAATAAATGGAGACTTTGATGCCAAGGATACAAAAATGGCATCCTATCATAATGCCGCCATCAAAATGTCAGCTCGGTTCGAGGGGCTCGAATTCCACCATGTGGCTCGAGAAAACAAACAAGCGGCGGACGTCCTCGCCCGCATCGGCGCCAAACGCGACCTCGTCCCACCTAATATATTCCTGGAAAGGCCGTTCAAGCCATCCGTTGTATGGGAAGGGGAGTCCGGCAATACCAACACGGATCCGAACACACCCCCAGACTCCGAACCATCAGACACAATCGGAGGCTCTGCCATCGAAAAAACATCTTCGGCCCATGAAATCATGGCCGCAATCGCCCCGTGGACCGAGCCTTTCTTGGCCTACCTAAACAGGCAGGAGCTCCCCGAAGACCAAAATGAAGCACGCTGCATAGTCCGACGTTCTAAAGCTTACAAAGTCCACGAAGGGGAACTCTACAAGAAAAGCGCGACCAAAGTGCTCCAAAGGTGCATCTCCGAAGAGGAGGGGCAGCAACTCTTGGCTGAAATCCATGCCGGACTGGGTGGACACCACGCTGTAGCTCGAGCACTAGTCAACAAAGCCTTCCGTACATGTGTGACGCCCCGAGACCGCCGCTTCAGTTGCCCTTCCATTTATTTTAGTTGTTGTCGTGTGTTTATTGTGTTTGTTGCATTAGCATAATTATTTTGCATATTTATTTCCTATATGTTTATGCCATGATCATGTTGAGTGCCTTGTCATATTTTCTTCTTGCTTCATGTTCATCTTTTATTCTATTGCATTATGCCATCTTTGTTTGTTGCATGCCATGCCCATCATTGTCATATTGTATTTTGCCATCCTATGTTGTTGCATCATGGTCATAATTGTTGCATTGTGCTTCTTGTCATATTGCATTCCCCATGCTCATCATGTTCATTGTGCTAATCATCTTGTTGTGATGGGTGTGTGCATCACTCCTTGCCATCTATCTCTCAAACCATGCCTATGCATCATCACCTCCTTCTCTCTTTCATGTTTTTGCAAGTGACCTTTTCCCCTCCTCCATAATTGTTCACTCTTTTCCTGATGCTAGTGCACCTCATCATTAACCTCTCTAACAAACGTCATCTATTTTGGAGTTGTTTTGGTTGGGTTAAAAAAGGCTCAAGTTTGAATTTAATTCAAACTTGAATTATTTTTATGCCTTTAAAAAGGGCCAAACCAATTTATTCAAATACTGCATAAATCCAGGACTCCATATATATCTTTATCTCTGTGAGTTTCCTTCCCAAAACCCCTGGCCTTTTCAATCTTGGAGGTGTCTAATTATTTTAGGCAGAATAAAAGAAGGAAAGGAAGGCCTCAATCCCATCCGAAGCCCACCTGGGCCTTTCTTTCCCCGGCCAAGCCGAGCCGAACGGCCACCTGCTCCCTCCCTCACGGCGTCTCCTTCCTCCAGAGTACAGCAGCAGCAGCGCCGTGAGCAGGAGGCTCACGGACATCGAGGGCAGCCGTCCCGCGCCCCTATAAAGCAACGCAGCGACCCCTAGGGTTCCTCCTCCTTCCTCTTTTCCCCTCTGCGCCGCCGCCACAGGTAAGGGGCACCCACGCACCTGCTTCCCCGCCTCCATAGCCATCGCCTCCTCGGTCCCGAGCGAGTTCAAGAGAGAGAGCTTGTCGCCGGCAAGCCTTCAGTCAAAACCAGCCACCTCCGCCGTGGGTATCGTCTTCCCTGACGTCGTCTGCATCGCCTCCGACCACGACGGCGCCACGGGACGTGAATATGGTGTCACCTGCACCCTCATCTTCCTCCCCTGCTTCCTCTGCTTCGCGGATCCGAGGATGTCGCCCCGATCGGCACGTCCCCACGTTGTCTCCTTCGTTTTCCGGCAAGTCCAGGAGCCAGAAGGTCCAAGGCCGACGCGATCGTCTTCCTCTGCAACCTCTTCTTCCCCTGCGTTCTCTACTTCACGTACACCGGCGATCTGCGGGTCCCCAAGCCATCTTCACTGCCTCTCTGACCGCCCTGCCAACGAATTCGAGCCCCTCATGAGCTCCTCTCACAGACCCCTCATTTTCTCTTCAAATCCATGCATGTAGGCGTTGCGCCGGTCGAGATTGTGCACAACCACCATGAACTAGTTCGTGGAGCTTCTGTTGTTTTCTTTCGCGAGCCCGTGGTCTGTTCCTGCGCGAGCACACCCACGCGCTCACTTTGTTGCTCTACCACACGCACCCTGGCACGTTTTCGCACCCCCACCGGTCCTCTGCAACCACAACAGCGGTTGCTGCTAGCTCCCGTCGCCGGCGAGTACCCATGCGCACGCTTCAGTTTTGGTCCTGGTCGCGATGAGCATATGCGTTATCTTCTGCCGATTTCCCTTTGCATCACGAACACATAGGTAGCCCAGTGGCTAGCGCAGCTAGTATCCATCCAAGGGGTCTGGGGTTCGATTCCTAGGCGCCCCTATTTTTACCCTGTTTCTCTTTACTGTTGCACACACACACCCATAGCCGGTTGGGCCCGATTCCACTTCTGGGCCGCTGCACTCTAATGCTTCTGGCCCGTGCATTCCCCCCCCCCCCGCCCAGTCTGTGTACTTTAGCATTTTCCAATGCATTCTTATTTACAGGAAATGCCCCTGTTTTGCATTGTTAATAACTATATATGCATGCATCCAAATTAAACAAACTATATATGTAAAATGCTTAGAAATTCATCTAGTTTCACTATTTGCAGCCTTCATCCATGTTTAAAATGTCTAAACTTGTTGTTTGATTAAATTTGCTCAAATGCCATGTTAAAATGATTTAATTCATAACTTAATAACCCTAACTCCAAATTTAACAAACTTTATATGTAAATGGGGTGGGAAAATGCATATATTAACCTCCTACACTTTATTTTCCTGTTTAACAACAATAAAATATGTTTTAGGGCAGAACAGTACCAAATTCATAATTTGCATATGAGGATTTTCCGGAATTGTTGTTTGTTGTTCCGGCCTCATTTAAACTTGCCTAAATAGTTAGTTTTCATATGTTTCACCTCTTGCCATGTTTAACAATATTTAATATTGTTGTGTACCTGAACAAGAGTGAACTAAATAACTTGATGTGGTGTTTTGTCAATATGCAACTCGTTGCATATTGAGCTCCACTTAAATTGTAGTGTTGTTTGTTGCACTTTGCCATGCCATGCCTCATTAAACCGGACATGCATCATACTTGTTAGTGCATCATGCCATGATTATGCTTGTGTGTTTACCATATTGTTTTCTTCTTTACGGTTTGCTTCTCTCGTTAGCTTCGGTTTTGTTCCGGAGTTGTGAGGATTCGTTCGACTACGTCCGTTCATCTTCTTCATGGACTCGTTCTTCTTCCTAGCGGGATTTCAGGCAAGATGACCGTCACCTTGGATCTCATTACTATCATTGCTATGCTAGTTGCTTCATTCTATCACTATGCTGCGCTTCCTATCACTTGTCCTCAAGCCTTCCCAATTTGCCATGTCAGCCTCTAACCTTTTTGCCCTTCCTAGCAAACCGTTGCTTGGCTATGTTACCGCTTTGCTCAGCCCCTCTTATAGCGTTGTTAGTTGCAGGTGAAGTTGAAGATTGCCCCATGATGGACAGGATTATGTTGGGATATCACAATATCTCTTATTTAATTAATGCATCTATATACTTGGTAAAGGGTGGAAGACTCGGCCTTATGCCTGGTGTTTTGTTCCACTCTTGCCGCCCTAGTTTCCGTCATACCGGTGTTATGTTCCCGGATTTTGCATTCCTTACGCGGTTGGGTGATTTATGGGACCCCCTTGACAGTTCGCTTTGAATAAAACTCCTCCAGCAAGGCCCAACCTTGGTTTTACCATTTTCCTCACCTGGCCCTTTTTCCCTTGGGTTTCCGGTGCCCAAGGGTCATCTTTATTTTAGCCCCCCCGGGCCAGTGCTCCTTCGAGTGTTGGTCCGAACTGAGCTGCCTGCGGGGCCACCTCGGGGCAACTTGAGGGTTGGTTTTACTCGTAGGTAGTCTCATCCAGTGTTGTCCTGAGAACGAGATATGTGCAGCTCCTATCGGGATTTGTCGGCACATCGGGCGGCTTTGCTGGTCTTGTTTTACCATTGTCGAAATGTCTTGTAAACCAGGATTCCGAGTCTCATCGGGTCTTCCTGGGAGAAGGTATATCCTTCGTTGATCGTGAGAGCTTATCATTGGCTAAGTTGGGATACCCCTGCAGGGTTTAAACTTTTGAAAGCCGTGCCCGCAGTTATGGGCATATGGGAATTTGTTAATGTCCGGTTGTAGATAACTTGACACCAGATCCGAATTAAAACGCATCAACCGCATGTGTAGCCGTGATGGTCTCTTTTCGGTGGAGTCCGGGAAGTGAACACGGTTTTGGGTTATGTTTAACGTAAGTAGGAGTTCAGGATCACATCTTGATCATTACTAGTTGACGACCGTTCCTTTGCTTCTCTTCTTGCTCTTATTTGCGTATGGTAGCCACCATATATGCTTAGTCGCTGCTGCAACCTCACCACTGTACCCCTTCCTTTTCCCTTTAAGCTTTGCTAGTCTTGATACCCATGGTAATGGGATTGCTGAGTCCTCGTGGCTCACAGATTACTACAACAACAGTTGCAGGTACAGGTTATGCGATGATCATGACGCGAGAGCGATGTTTACTTGTTTTGGAGTTCTTCTTTTGCTCCTTCTTCGATCGGGGGATAGGTTCCAGGTCGGTAGTCTGGGCTAGCAGGGTGGATGTCATTTGAGTTTCTGTTTGTGTTTCATCCGTAGTCGGATGATGCTCTTATGTATTGTGATGTTGTATTCTTGTGACATTGTATCCCTTAAGTATGTATCCCCATCTATTTATGTAATGTTGATGTAATGATATCCACCTTGTAAAAGCGTTTCAATATGCGGTTCTATCCTTGGTGGGACTTTCGAGTCTCTTTAGGATAGTATCGCATATTGGGCGTGACAAGTTGGTATCAGAGCCTCGACCGACCATAGGAGCCCCCTTGATTGTTTGCCGTTGTTGAGTCTATAAGAAAACTATTTTTGAGTCTTAGGATTGTATATATCGGAGAGTAGGATTCTTTTTACTCCTCAGCCCCCTTCATCGCTCTGGTGAGGTCTCCTGACGTAGATGTTTTGACTTTCCTCTCCTCAAATTTCACTAAAAAAAATTTAGGATCATGAGGGTATCTTGGAATCGTTCCGATGGTTTTGTGACGAGAACATTGTTCTTGGTGCCTCCTGTCTTTTATGTGGCAGTGACCCGGGGAGTTGAGCTCCGAGGTGTTGTCGTCACAATTTTATCGTTGCAGTTCTGGAATACCTGAGTTTTGCCAACATTGAAAATCTCTTTTATGCAGTTGTTGGTGAGATAACCTCGACGCCACCCAGTACTGGGGAGTTCGGGAGTATTGCCATAGCTCGTATAACGGATGCTTTTTGAAGGTTGAGGTACACGATTTCCGGAGTTTTCTTGGTTATGTGTTGACGGATGGATAGAACTGGATGTAGGGATTGTTAGTTTGGGTGAGATATATTGCTTCCCCTGTATCCCCAACACCTGATTGCATAACCAGAAAGTTTCGGGAGTTTATAGGTGGGAATTCAAGTAGCTCCTAGAATATCTTTCTGACAGATGCATGATATGGATTTGGGTAAATCTCCATCATATGTATTTGTTCCGGCTTATTCTGCAAGCCAAATCCTTTGTTTTGTTTTAATTGTGGTATACGAGTTGCTTCAATGTCAAGTGTTGATTCCATACCTTTTCTAAGCGGTGTTCTCATATTTCTATCGGAGTACTAATCCTTTTGATCATCAAGATTGTCATGTCAATTCTTTCCTACCAGTGTGCTTCTCCTCAAGTGGATCCGATCATTTCAACATTTGTGAGATCAATTCTAAGTTTTCTCAACGGTATCCATTTCATCCGTCCCCAAGTTGCCTTTGTTTTCCCGCCCTCCCACCCTTTTTATTCAAGGACTCATATTTCTTAATCAAGTATCCTTTTATTGATGGGAAGTCTCTCCATTCTTTTCCGTCAATATTCTTATCCGGTGATTCTGAGGAAGATACTAATGGAGCTTCTAGTTTATTATTCTTCGTCTTTTTCTTCTCCGGTGGATTAATTTCAAGTTTCGGTGTTGATCTTGTCTCTTCCCTTTTGTTTCACATATCTTCCCATGTGAATTTCGTATCCTAGGCTCTCTTATTTATTCACCTCTCACAGTTCATAATCTGGAGTGCTCAAGATATCTCAGAAGACATGTTTCCATTCTTAATCCGTTCGAGTTAGTTCGAGGTTTTTCTATCATTCAAGCTATTTAATTCTACCGGTGCAATCTCTATTTCAAGCAATCCTTCAACGATGGTTCTTTCGAGTGGGCCCTAACCCACAGGTCTTTTCCCAGGATCTTACCTGACTCTTCTAATTTATCCTGAGCCATTCCCAAAGTCTTTCGAACTTTGACGTAAGAATGATTTTCATCAGTCATGTTGCTTCTCCAAGGTCGTTTTCAAATTCTTTTCATCTTTGGCTCAACCTTTCCTCTTTTAATTCTCCCGGAGTATCTCAACAATTCATGGTGGTTATCATCATCATTCTCAACATGTGAAGACCGAAGAAGAGTTTCTCTTAAATCTTGGTCCATTCTCTTGAAGATTCATGGTTCTAGCTTCATGTCATCCTCATAATCGTTTTTGATTGTGGATATTCTTTTCACCCATCCAGAGCATTTCATGAGTTGTTTCCATTTCTTTCCTCTGAAGGCCATCATGTCATAATTCTTCATTCTCAGCGTGTAGCTATCGTTCTCCAAATCTTACCGGTGCATCATTCAAATAACCTCTAATCAGTTCATTGACTCTTTGTTCTCTTGTATCTAAATCCCTTCAAGTATCTTCATTCATTTTCAAATTATTTCCGGTGAATTGTGCCTTTGCTACTTTCATTTTCAATTCTTACGGTGGTTCGTTCAAGATTCCTCTTCCTTTGCTACCATATCATATCATTTGTTGTTTCCAATCCCACCAGTGGTTCCATCTATACCTTCTCAAGTTTGCGCTATAGCTCTCTTAATCCTTTCAACGAGAATAAGTAGTATGCCAAATCCAATGTTTGTCATCAATTTAAATTGGTGAAGGATACGCATGACATAATTCTTATTCTTGTTTCATCCAAGTGATTAATTCCTTCTTTTGGAGTTTGTTTATCAGGAAGTAATTCTCGGTTTCAAGTTATTCATCTTTCTTGTCCGGAGTTCAAAGTTTACTCATTTTGTAGCTCCATCTAAATCATTGCAAGGCTTCAATTCTGGTTCTCTTCAACCTCCAATTCTTCTTCATAATCATTTTCGTTTCCGTAGATCTTCCAAGAGGCTCCTCATGGGGGTTCATCAAAGATTTAACTCATTCTCAAAGTGTTCTTCAAGATTGTTCTTGGAAAAGCTCAAGTATTCTTCATCTTGCATTCCAAAGTGCAATTCTCCTACCTTATCTTTTGAGGTGGTGTTATGCCATTCTTGACAATTTTCCTTCATGTTTCAAGGTCAAGTTGTTAAGAATGAGATATTTAAATCCATCATTTTCTCTTCGCTCAAGAGATCTTTTCAACCAATCAATCTTTTATTGGAGTTATCTTGGGTTATATTTCACCTAAAGCCTTCCCTAAGGAGTGTTGCTATTTGTGGTGCTTGTCAATGATCTGAGTTTTCGCCTATCCTCTCGGCGAAAGAAGTTTTCATCTCTTCTTTGATCTCAAACAAGCAATTGTTTTTCATTAGTGGCGTAATTTCACCTCAAGTGTTGATATGTTCCCATAAGTCCACTTCAAGCTTATTCTTCTCGTTGCTAGTTTTCCAACAACTCCGTTCTAACCTTCCTGCAAGGAGGCTTTCTTAGCTCATTTGTGGCAGAAGTTGACATTTTCTTCTCCATTCTTTTATTCCAATGATCTATCTTCTATTCTTTCTTCCGAATGCATGGTGATGTTGCTCTCTTCACTCATCATCTCGATTGTGAGGATCATGTTCTTTTCATGCTTATCCATTTAATCTGAGTGTTGTGTCATCTCTTCAAGTGATTTTCATATTATCAAGTTTTCCTTCTTCTTTCAGTCGGAGTGCTGCCCAAATTATATCAATCTTATTCCTTCTCTGTCTAGTTTTAACCAGAGTGGTTTCAATATCTATCTTATCACTAAACCTCTTGGTTCTCGCCGTATCCCTTGTTCCTCTTTTCTAACGGTGTGTTTTCAACTTTGTTCATCTTCGTTATTTTCTTTGTTTCATTTTGCTCAACCTCTCAAGGTTCATGGTTTCAGTCGTTTATCGAAGAAGCAACTTAGTTTACCTCTTATCTTCCTCTTCCTTTTCTCTTCGGTGCCATCCTTAGATCTCGGGCCGAGATCTCTTGTAACTGGAGGAGTGTTGTGACGCCCCGAGACCGCCTCTTTAGTTGCCCTTCCATTTATTTTAGTTGTTGTCGTGTGTTTATTGTGTTTGTTGCATTAGCATAATTATTTTGCATATTTATTTCCTATATGTTTATGCCATGATCATGTTGAGTGCCTTGTCATATTTGCTTCTTGCTTCATGTTCATCTTTTATTGTATTGCATTATGCCATCTTTGTTTGTTGCATGCCATGCCCATCATAGTCATATTGTATTTTTCCATCCTATGTTGTTGCATCATGGTCATAATTGTTGCATTGTGCTTCTTGTCATACTGCATTCCCCATGCTCATCATGTTCATTGTGCTAGTCATCTTGTTGTGATGGGTGTGTGCATCACTCCTTGCCATCTATCTCTCAAACCATGCCTATGCATCATCACCTCCTTCTCTCTTTCATGTTTTTGAAAGTGACCTTTTCCCCTCCTCCATAATTGTTCACTCTTTTCCTGATGCTAGTGCACCTCATCCTTAACCTCTCTGACAAACTTCATCTATTTTGGAGTTGTTTTGGTTGGGTTAAAAAAAGGCTCAAGTTTGAATTTAATTCAAACTTGAATTATTTTTATGCCTTTAAAATGGCCAAACCATTTTATTCAAATATTGCATAAATCCAGAACTCCATATATATCTTTATCTTTGTGAGTTTCCTTCCCAAAACCCCTGGCCTTTTCAATCTTGGAGGTGTCTAATTATTTTAGGCAGAATAAAAGAAGGAAAGGAAGGCCTCAATCCCATCCGAAGCCCACCTGGGCCTTTCTTTCCCCGGCCCAGCCGAGCCGAACGGCCACCTGCTCCCTCCCTCACGGCATCTCCTTCCTCTAGAGTACAGCAGCAGCAGCGCCGTGAGCAGGAGGCTCACGGACGTCGAGGGCAGCCGTCCCGCGCCCCTATAAAGCCCCGCAGCGACCCCTAGGGTTCCTCCTCCTTCCTCTTTTCCCCTCTGCGCCGCCGCCATAGGTAAGGGGCACCCACGCACCTGCTTCGCCGCCTCCATAGCCATCGCCTCTTAGGTCCCGAGCGAGTTCAAAAGAGCGAGCTTGTCGCCGGCAACCCTTCAGTCAAAACGAGCCGCCTCCGCTGTGGGCATCGTTTTCCCTGACGTTGTCTGCGTCGCCTCCGACCACGACGGCGCCACGGGACGTCAAGATGGTGTCACCTGCACCCTCATCTTCCTCCCCTACTTCCTCTGCTTCGCAAATCCGAGGATTTCGCCCCGATCGGCGCGTCTCCACGTCGTCTCCTTTGTTTTCCGGCAAGTCCAGGAGCCAGAAGGTCCAAGGCTGACGCGATCGTCTTCCTCTGCGACCTCTTCTTCCCCTAAGTTCTCTGCTTCACGGACACCGGCGATCTGCGGGTCCCCAAGCCATCTTCACTGCCTCTACGACCGCCCTGCCAACGAATTCGAGCCCCTCGTGAGCTCCTCTCGCAGACCCCTCCTTTTCTCTTCAAATCCGTGCATGTAGGCGTTGCGCCGGTCGAGATTGTGCACGACCACCATGAACCAGTTCGTGGAGCTTCTGTTGTTTTCTTTCGCGAGCCCGTGGTCTGTTCCTGCGCGAGCACACCCACACCCTCACTTGTTGCTCTACCACACGCACCCTGGCACATTTTCGCACCCCCGCCGGTCCTCTGCAACCACAGCAGCGGTTGCTGCTGGCTCCGTCGCCGGCGAGTACCCATGCGCACGCTTCAGTTTTGGTCCTGGTCGCGATGAGCATATGCGTTATCTTCTGCCGATCCCCCTTTGCATCACGAACACATTGGTAGCCCAGTGGCTAGCGCAGCCAGTATCCATCCAAGGGGTCTGGGATTCGATTCCCAGGCGCCCCTATTTTTACCCTGTTTTTCTTTACTGTTGCACACACACACCCATAGCCGATTGGGCCCGATTCCACTTCTGGGCCGCTGCACTCTAATGCTTCTGGCCCGTGCATTCCCCCCCCCCCCAAGTCTGTGTACTTTAGCATTTTCCAATGCATTCTTATTTACAGGAAATGCCCCTGTTTTGCATTGTTAATAACTAAATATGAATGCATCCAAATTAAACAAACTATATATGTAAAATGCTTAGAAATTCATCTAGTTTCACAATTTGCAGCCTTCATCCATGTTTAAAATGTTTAAACTTGTTGTTTGATTAAATTTGCTCAAATGCCATGTTAAAATGATTTAATTCATAACTTAATAACCGTAACTCCAAATTTAACAAACTTTATATGTAAATGGGGTGGGAAAATGCATAGATTAACCTGCTACACTTTATTTTCCTGTTTAACAACAATAAAATATGTTTTAGGGCAGAACAATACCAAATTCATAATTTGCATATGAGGATTTTCCGGAATTGTTGTTTGTTGTTCCGGCCTCATTTAAACTTGCCTAAATAGTTAGTTTTCATATGTTTCACCTCTTGCCATGTTTAACAACATTTAATATTGTTGTGTGCCTAAACAAGAGTGAACTAAATAACTCGATGTGGTGTTTTGTCAATATGCAACTCGTTGCATATTGAGCTCCACTTAAATTGTAGTGTTGTTTGTTGCACTTTGCCATGCCATGCCTCATTAAACCGGACACACATCATACTTGTTAGTGCATCATGCCATGATTATGCTTGTGTGTTTACCATATTGTTTGCTTCTTTCCGGTTTGCTTCTCTCGTTAGCTTCGGTTTCATTCTGGAGTTGTGAGGATTCGTTCGACTACGTCCGTTCATCTTTTTCATGGACTCGTTCTTCTTCCTAGAGGGATTTCAGGCAAGATGACCATCACCTTGGATCTCATTACTATCATTGCTATGCTAGTTGCTTCGTTCTATCGCTATGTTGCGCTTCGTATCACTTGTCCTCAAGCGTTCCCAATTTGCCATGTCAGCCTCTAACCTTTTTCCCCTTCCTACCAAACCGCTGCTTGGCTATGTTACCGCTTTGCTCAGCCCCTCTTATAGCGTTGTTAGTTGCAGGTGAAGTTGAAGATTGCCCCATGATGGACAGGATTATGTTGGGATATCACAATATCTCTTATTTAATTAATGCATCTATATACTTGGTAAAGGGTGGAAGACTCGGCCTTATGCCTGGTGTTTTGTTCCACTCTTGCGGCCCTAGTTTCCGTCATACCGATGTTATGTTCCTGGATTTTGCGTTCCTTACGCGGTTGGGTGATTTATGGGACCCCCTTGACAGTTTGCTTTGAATAAAACTCCTGCAGCAAGGCCCAACCTTGGTTTTACCATTTGCCTCACCTAGCCCTTTTTCCCTTGGGTTTCCGGAGCCCGAGGGTCATCTTTATTTTAGCCCCCCCGGGCCAGTGCTCCTTCGAGTGTTGGTCCAAATTGAGCTGCCTGCGGGGCCACCTCGGGGCAACTTGAGGGTTGGTTTTACTCGTAGCTAGTCTCATCCGGTGTTGCCCTGTGAACGAGATATGTGCAGCTCCTATCGGGATTTGTCGGCACATCGGGCGGCTTTGCTGGTCTTGTTTTACCATTGTCGAAATGTCTTGTAAACCAGGATTCTGAGTCTGATCGGGACTTCCTGGGAGAAGGTATATCCTTCATTGATCGCGAGAGCTTATCATGGGCTAAGTTGGGACACCCCTGCGGGTTTAAACTTTCGAAAGCCATGCCCGTGGTTATGGGCAGATGGGAATTTGTTAATGTCCGGTTGTAGATAACTTGACACCAGATCCGAATTAAAACGCATTAACTGCGTGTGTAGCCATGATGGTCTCTTTTCGGTGGAGTCCGGGAAGTGAACACGGTTTTGGGTTATGTTTGACGTAAGTAGGAGTTCAGGATCACCTCTTGATCATTACTAGTTGACGACCGTTCCTTTGCTTCTCTTCTCGCTCTTATTTGCGTATGGTAGCCACCATATATTCTTAGTCGCTGCTGCAACCTCACCACTGTACCCCTTCCTTTTCTCTTTAAGCTTTGCTAGTCTTGATACCCATGGTAATGGGATTGCTGAGTCCTCGTGGCTCATAGATTACTACAACAACAGTTGCAGGTACAGGTTATGCGATGATCATGACGCGAGAGCAATGTTTGCTTGTTTTGGAGTTCTTCTTCTGCTCCTTCTTCGATCAGGGGATAGGTTCCAGGTCGGCAGCCTGGGCTAGCAGGGTGGATGTTGTTTGAGTTTCTGTTTGTGTTTCATCCGTAGTCGGATGATGCTCTTATGTATTGTGATGTTGTATTCTTGTGACATTGTATCTCTTAAGTATGTACCCCCATCTATTTATGTAATGTTGATGTAATGATATCCACCTTGTAAAAGCGTTTCAATATGCGGTTCTATCCTTGGTGGGACCTTTGAGTCTCTTTAGGATAGTATCGCATATTGGGCGTGACATGCTTCTATTGGCCGACGACCCAAGCAGATGCACAGCACCTTGTCCAACATTGCATCGGCTGCCAGCTCTTCGCCAATTAGAGTCATATGCCCCCTACCGTTCTCCAAACAATCCCCATAACTTGGCCCTTCGCAGTCTGGGGGCTGGATATGGTCGGACCTCTTAAAGGGGGAAGCCATAAGAAAAAAATACCTACTGGTCATGGTGGATAAGTTCACCAAATGGATAGAAGCCAAACCAGTCAAAATGGCCGAATCCGGACCTGTGATAGACTTCATATCCGGGGTCGTACACCGATATGGTGTCCCCCACAGTATCATCACTAGTAATGGCTCAATTTTCACAGCCGACGAAGTGAAAACTTGGTGTGGCAAAATGGGCATTAAGCTCGACTATGCTTCCGTCTACCACCCCCAAACAAACGGCCAGGTCGAACGGGAAAACGGTCTCATCATGAGCGGCATCAAACCCAGACTAGTGCGATCTTTAACAGAATCGGACACGCACTGGGTAGAGGAGCTCGACTCCGTACTCTGGGGGCTGCGGACCACACCGAATCGAACCAATGGACATACACCATTTTTATGGTGTACGGTGCGGAAGCAGTACTACCCTGCGACAGAATACATGATTCGCCATGCGTACGCATGTACGAAGAGAAGGAAGCCGAGTTAGATCAGTAGGATAACCTAGATGCCCTGGAGGAGGAGCGCGATGCTGCAAAAGCCCGTTCCGCATTCTATCAGCACCAGGCTTGATGATATCAAAGCAGAGAAGTGCGGGCAAAAACTTACAATATTGGCAAGCTCATTCTACGCCTACCGGAGAAGAAGAAGGACAAACTCAAACCCAAGTGGGAAGGTCCCTTCATCATTGACAAAGTTCTCACCGGAGGAGCGTACCGTCTACGTAATACTTCTGATAACAGACTCGAGCCGAACCCATGGAACACGGCCAGACTCCGGAGATTCTACGCCTAACGCCGAACTCAATGTTCGTCTCCTTACCCCTCCTTTTTAATTATGCTCCACCCCTTTTCTCTCCTTTCTCAACCCCTTTTTCTCTTCACACAAAGTATTTAATACGGTGCGGACTCCCGGATCATTCCGGCCATACTATGTGTGTAAGCTGTACCTGGGGGCTTCCTACTCGGAAGCTGGACATAATTACTTTAAAAGGCTTTTTGCCCATCGCATATGCGTTCTTTTTCCATATGTGCCTTTTCTTCACCATTATATGCATCGATATGACTTAAGATGTGGCCAAGCTGGGTTGCCTGGCCCTTGTGTTTATGCCCTACATTCCCGTTAATTCGGCTAGGGCATAAGGGGAGCACCTCTGCGATTGTTACTGCTGGTTAAGCCGGATGTGTACCTCAGACTGGGTGAAACCGAAAGCTAGTTTCCTTAAGAGAATATTCGATCGGTGAACAAAGGATGTATTCGTTGGTTACAACAAAAAAACCAGAAGCTTTGTATCCTGCGCCATCGTTCGCAGTCCGGACATGTGCATCGACACATGCATACCCAGGGAAAGAAACCCCTAACGAAACTATTCTCCCCGTGTTGGGGATATAACTATTTGTGTAAGCCGCCCAAGAGGGGCCGGGTTACGCAAAGAAGACTCAAGCCCAAGACCAAGCATGAAGACAGTGGTTCAATAGGGGGTTTAAGCCCACAGGCGACTTAAGGCCCGTTGTAGTAAACCGCTGTAATGGCATGACTTGTATCATAAGGTAGATTTAACTAGTCACCAAGACGGACACTGTTATAAGCCGGCCGGGACTCTGTGGGCCACAGGGCGTCAACCCGTGTATATAAGGGGCCGACCTGCTGGCGGCTTAGGGCAAGAAACAACTCATCGAGAACCGGGCATAGCGTATCTCGCTCCCTGGTCATCGAAACATCAATACCAACCCAACTAGACGTAGGCCTTACCTTCACCGTAAGGGGCCGAACTAGTATAAACCCTCTCATGTCCTTTGTCCTGATTAACCCCTTCAAGCTTCCTAGTTGCGATGGCTCCACAATTAAGTCCTTTCACGAGGACATCTGACGTGACAATTCCACGACAGTTGGTGCCCACCATGGGGCCAGCGCACGGTGGATTTGAGTTCTTGAAGGGCAACTTCGAAGGGTTCAAGGGATACGTAGTGGGCCGGATGACCAAGGGTCTTCGCGGCAAGATCTACATTGACGACGAAGGCTGGGGCCCCGACGCCGGCTCAATCGAGTACGGGTACCGGGTCCCCTTCGGAGGGATCCATGTCTTCATCGGCCAGATTGGTGAGCCGGGGCCTGAGCCGGGCAACTGCACTGACCTTGTCGAGATGGCTCAGCGTGCGAAACCCGCCCGAGCTCAACCCGGCATGAAGCGTGTCTTTGTGGGCTGCGTCCACGGAGAAGAGCTTTCTAAAGGACCTGAAGATGGTGGTGAGGCGGCCATCCACTCTGACGGTGATTCATCCGCCGGTTCAATAGATTCTCTATATCAAGTTCAAGATGGTGTGCTCGGGGGCTATTCCGATGGCTTCAGTATTCTGGACCCCTGTGAGTCGCCGAATTGGGCAGGAGTTTTCATGGCTGGGGCTCAACCCGGTCAAAACTCTACAGCTGCTGCTGCAATAAAGTCCGGGATAGGAGCGGCCGGGGCAGGAGGCCCTGTGCACCCGCCGGCTCAAGTGCTGATAGACCTCATGGACAAGCTTACGACCCTGTTAACCTCCACGGTTATCCCTGCAAACAAAGATGAGCATGACGCGGAGGTGGCATGGTTACGTGAGGAGATAGCTCATGCCAAGGAGGCCTTGGCAGCTGAGGATACTAGACTAGCTATGAAGCGGGCAGCTCTCGACGCCCGGGCACAGCGGTTGCAATCAGAGGCTTACCAGCTCACGATGAGCTTAAACGCGTCCAATGAGGTAATGAGGAGGAGACACCAGAAGACCCAATCCCGGTTACCTCTGAATTACGACCCTCAGGTTCTTTTCGCTACACCCGGAGCCGGCCCAAGTAACCCACTAGATGCCAATCAATTTATGACATCCGGAGCAGGAGGACCGGCTCAGCGTCAAGAGATGCCACCCCCTCATGTGAGCATGGCACCACCGCGTTATGTGCTGATACCGGAGGGTCACTTTTCCAACCCCGTGGAGAATTTAATCGCAGTGTCAGCGCGTCTGGCGGCTCTTCCAGTGGACGGTGATGATCCAACAGCGGTGGAGACCAGGAGGACCAGGGAACTTGTTCAGACGGCCCTGGCTCAGCAAGAGACCTATTCTTATAGTCGGGATAGGATTCATTCAACTCCTCTGCCTTGGTTAGCACCGCCTCGTCAGAACCGGAGTCTGAGTTATAGCAGGCACATGGAATCTGAAGCTTTGTCAAGCAACGCTCAACACCGTGACCAACATGGTGGCTATAACCCGGTGCAGGACCGAGTACGTCAGGAGAACGAGTGGGCGGCTCAGCTGGCGGCTCAACTGGTGGCACATCAGAATATTCCAGAGTATCCAATGACTTCTCTTGAGTTGGGGGTAGCCACCAGAACCGGTGGTGTTCCTTCTTTGATAACGGCTTTATGCAACGTGCGACTGCCTAAGGACTTCAATGGACCTCGAAAGGTGCCGAATTACACGACCGACTTATAGCTTGGAGCATGGATTGAGAGTTATGAGATGGCCATGGAGCTGTTGGAAGTCAGTGACGCGACAATGGCTAAATATTTCACTATGATGTTAGATGGAACGGCCCGGTCTTGGTTAAAAAGTTTACCACCCAATTCCATTGGTTCGTGGGAGGAGTTAAAAGCCTGTTTTATCCAGAACTTCAAGGACACCTGTAAGCAATCTATGTCAATCGTAGACTTGACGAATTGTAAGAAGGGGGAGGGTGAATCCACCACCCATTGGGTACGCCGGGTCAAGGAGATAATTCATTCATCTGATAAGATGGATGCCGGCTCTGTAGTCCTCATGTTGGAGAAAAATTGCAGCTTTGAGCCGCTGAGGCAGAAACTGGGGCGCCTTAAACGTGACTGTAGGGATATGGGCACGCTAATGGCGGCTTTAGTCAAATATGCCGATTCTGATAGTACCAAGGATCCCGCGTCTGATGATGAGAAGACAGGGAAGGGAAAAAGGAACGGCAATGGAAAGGGTCAACAGCACAACCCGGTGAATCAAAGCGGCAATAAGCGTAAGGCGGACGGCAACCCGGAGCTTGTAGCCAACGCTAATACACAGGGTAACAATCAGAGACGTAAGGGTAAGTGGCCTCGATCCGGCGGGTCAGGCCCATCTCTTGAGCAGCTACTCAATGAGCCCTGCCCGAAACACGGCACCCGGGAGCACCCCGCTACACACCTGTGGAAAGATTGCGCGATCATGAAGGCGTTTAAAAATTCCAATACCTTTGATGGTAGTCATGGATCTGGCGGCGGTTCAGGGGCTGGCGGCTTTCATGGCCCGGGCGGCGGTTCAAATTCCGGTTTTCAGGGACAGCCGGGTGGAAATAATCAGCAGCAATCTGGTCAGGGAGGACAACAGCAGCAGCAGTCGGGTTATCAGAGCCATCCGAAACAGTTGAGTGGTGGGCAGTACCATGTGTTTACCACTAGCTTATGCAAACGTGACCAGAAGGTTCTTAAGAGGGCCGTAAATTCGGTTGAGCCGGCAATTCCTCGTTATTTGAGATGGTCAGAGCAACCCATCATATGGAGCAGAGAGGATCACCCTCCACGAGTCGATAATCCGGGTCAGTTAGCCTTGGTGGTAGCACCCCAGGTTGGTGGATATAAATTCACTAAGGTACTCATGGACGGAGGTGGCAGCATCAATATCCTCTATTATGATACTTTCCAGCGCATGGGGTTGACTGAGAAGAATCTGAGAACATCCAACACTGTTTTCAATGGGGTGGTTCCAGGCAAGTCAGCTTACCCAGTTGGCAAGATTGAATTGGAGGTGGCCTTTGGAGATGAGTATGATTCCAGGGCTGAGAAATTGACGTTTGAAGTGGTCAAAATCAGGAGTCCATATCACGCTTTGTTTGGGCGACCGGCTTATGCTAAGTTCATGGCACGGCCATGTTACGTTTACTTACAACTCAAGATGCCGGGTTACAAGGGCACCATCACTGTGCATGGGAGTCGGAAGGTGGCCTTGGAATCTGAAGAAGGCGACGCGGCTTACGCTGAGACTGCCTATGCCGCGGAGGAGCTTAAATTTTATCAAGACAATGTTGACCCGGCGGATATGACCTCCCTCAAAAACCAACTACTGAGCATGACCCGGCGTTGAAGTTTAAATCGGCCGCTGAGACAAATCTTGTTGACTTTACCCCAGGAGACGCCTCTAAGCAGTTCAGTATCAGTGCCAATTTGGATCCCAAATAGGAAAGCGCGCTCATCGAGTTCATCCGTGAGAACCGGGACATCTTTGCATGGAAACCTTCTGACATGCCGGGTGTACTGAGGGAACTCGCTGAACACACTCTCAATATTGATCCAAAGTATAAGCCGGTCAGGCAAGTTCTTCGAAGGTTCAACGAAGAGAGATGGAAAGCTATTGGGGAGGAGGTCTCCCGGCTCTTGGCGGCCGGGTTCATTGTTGAAGTTTTTCACCCAGAGTGGTTGGCTAACCCGGTGTTAGTGCTCAAGAAGAATGGCACTTGGCAGATGTGTGTGGATTACACGGACTTAAACAAGGCTTGTCCGGCTGATCCCTTTGCTCTCCCCCGTATTAATCAAATCATTGATGCTACGGCGGGTTGTGAACGTTTGAGCTTCTTGGATGCTTACTCTGGTTATCATCAGATCAAGATGGCAGTTAAGGACCAGGAGAAGACAGCTTTCATCACTCCGTTTGGGGCCTTCTGTTATGTATCTATGCCGTTTGGACTCAAGAGTACCCAGGCGACTTATCAGCGATGTGTACAGAACTATTTGCACGATCAAATTGGGCATAATGTTCATGCTTATGTGGATGATATCATGGTGAAATCCAGAGAAAAGGAAACCTTGATATCTGACTTGAGAGAGACCTTTGACAATCTCCGGGTTTACAAGATGATGCTTAACCCGGCCAAGTGTGTGTTTGGTGTACCTGCGGGCAAGCTCTTGGGGTTTCTGGTATCAAACAGAGGCATTAAAGCTAATCCGAAGAAAATCACAGCGATTACCTCTCTGGCTAAGCCGGCGTGTATCAATGATGTTCAGCGCCTGGCGGGTCGTGTTGCCGCTTTAAGCCGGTTCATAAGCCGGTTAGGGGAGAAGGCCTTACCGCTATACCAGATGATGAAGAAAACAGACACCTTTATCTAGAGTGACGCTGCTAACACTGCCTTTGAAGATTTGAAGAGACAGTTGTCCGAGCCACCGGTTCTTGCGGCTCCCATTGACAGAGAGCCGTTGCTATTGTATGTGGCTGCTAACTCACGAGCGGTCAGTGTTGCCATCGTGGTGGAGCATAAGGAAGCTGGCAAGGAACATCCGGTTCAACGACCAGTTTATTATATCAGTGAGGTGCTCATTGAGTCTAAGCAAAGGTATCCACATGGCAGAAACTTGTTTATGGTGTGTTCATGGCAAACCGGAAGCTGAAGCAATACTTCCAAAGTCATCCTATAACGGTGGTAAGTTCAGCCCCTCTGGAGACATCATTCAAAACAGGGAGGCCACAGGGCGGATCGCTAAGTGGGCTATTGAGCTTGGGCCCTATGGTTTGAAGTATATGCCCCATACTGCTATCAAATCTCAAGCCTTGGTCGATTTTATCAATGATTGGACAGAGTTGCAGGCACCTGAGGAGAAGCCGGATAATACGTATTGGACTATTCACTTTGATGGGTCCAGGCAGTTAGAAGGCTCAGGGGCTGGCATTGTTTTAACTTCCCCTCGAGGTGACAAATTTCGCTATGTGCTCCGGCTCATGTTTCCTTGTACTAACAATGCAGCTGAATACGAGGCCTTGCTCCATGGTCTCCGGATGGCCAAGGAGATGAATTTGAGCCGGGTAAGGTGTTTGGGCGACTCAGATCTCGTGGCTCAACAGGTTTTAGGCACGTGGGATTCTAAAGATCCCCTTATGGTGGCTTACCGTCGGGAAGTAGATGCTGTGGCTGGACATTTCAAGGGTTATCAAGTGGAGCACATTGATCGAAGGAAGAATGAGGCGGCTGATGCTTTAAGCCGGCTGGGATCTCAACGTAAGCCGGTGCCACCTAACACCTTTCTTGATGTTTTGCATAACCCTTCTATCAAGGTGCCTACCGAGGAAGAACTAACGGTGCCAGACCCGGAGGCACAGCTGGTGGCGGCTCTTCATGTCATCTTGGATTGGACCGTGCCATATTTGGCCTATATGACCCGGGGAGAGTTACCGAAGGATGAAACTTTGGCAAGACAAATTGTCAGACAATCCAAATCCATGACGATTGTTAATGGTGAGTTGCATCATTGCAGTGTGACAGGGGCGTTTCAGCGCTGTGTGTCACCTGGAGAGGGACAAGAGATACTTCGTGAGATTCATGAAGGAGATTATGGTCATCATGCCGGCTCAAAATCTCTTGTGGCCAAGGCTTTCCGTCATGGTTTCTACTGGCTCACGACTCATGCCGATGTGGAGGATCTGGTCAGTAAATGTGACGGTTGTCAGAAGTTCTCACGACGAACTCATGTGCCGGCTCAGGAAGTGAGGATGATCCCGATTACCTGGACGTTTGCAGTCCGGGGGCTTGACATGGTTGGACCTTTCAAAAGGTCTAAGGATAAAAAGACACATCTCCTGGTGGCAGTGGATAAGTTTACAAAGTGGGTTGAGGTGGAGCCAGTCAGTAAGTGTGATGCGGCCACATCGGTTCAGTTCATGAAAAAGGTGATCTTTCGTTTTGGTTTCCCACACAACATTATAACTGATAATGGTAATAACCTTTCCAAGGGAGCCATGGAAGAGTTCTGTCAGCGAGAACATATCCGGCTTGATGTTTCGTCCGTTGCTCATCCTCAATCCAATGGTCAAGCAGAAAGAGCTAATCAAGAGATACTGAAGGGTATTAAACCCTGGCTCTTAGTACCCTTAAAACGGACACCGGGTTGCTGGGTAGAGGAGTTACCCTCTATACTATGGAGCATCAATACGACGCCTAACAGATCTACGGGTTATACACCTTTTTTCATGGTCTACGGAGCAAAGGCAGTTCTACCAAGTGACATCCGACACGACTCACCCCGTGTGGTGGCTTATGTTGAGGTGGACAACGAAAAGGCTCGTCAGGAGGCACTGGACTTGTTGGATGAGGAGCGAGACTTGGCAATGGCCCGCTCGGCGATTTACCAGCAAGACCTGCACCGTTATCACAGCCGTCGAGTCAAGAGAAGAACCTTTCAGGAAGGTGATTTGGTGCTCCGGCTCATCCAGGATCAATCTGACATGCACAAACTATCTCTGCCTTGGGAAGGACCCTTTGTGGTCAGCAAGAATCTGAACAACGGGCCATATTACCTCATTGATATTCGAGAACACAAAGACTCACATAAGTCGGAGGAAGAGACCCACCGGCCGTGGAACATAGCCCACCTTCGGCCTTATTATACTTAAGCCACCGGCTCTTAGGATGTATATACTTTTGACGATGTATATATTATATAAAGCAATAAAGCAGGACCTCTGTCCTTTTCCCATAATGAATGTTTTTATGTCTTCTTTATCAGGTGATGGACACTACCAACAGGGAGCGGATCATATCTGAATTCGGCTTTCTCTTTGGACCGGCTTATGATCATATCTGAATCTAGCCATGATCACTTGGGGGCTTCCTGTTCAAACATAGGTCGTATCCGAACCAAAGAGAACATAGCTGTCGATGCCCGCTTGATAGGCATACTGCCAAACCCACTTGGGGGCTTGTTGATCATATTTGAATCGTAGCTTAACCCCTTTGGGTCTGACGTGGATCGTATACGAATCAGCATCATTAAACAAATCTTATGGTCACTTGGGGGCTTCCTGTTCAAACATAGGTCATATTCGAACCAAAGAGAACATAGCTATCGATACCCATTTGATCGGCATCGCCAAGCCACTGGGGGCTATATGATCGTATCTGAATCTTAGCTTAGCCCCTTTGGAACGGTTTACTGATCGTATTCGAATCAAAAGCCTGTAAATTATTTTGACTACCTGAGACCTTGTGAAAACATTATGAGATGTTTTTTGTCTTTCCGGTTTAATATTGGTCACACCAGGTTGTTAAGTACCAGGTGAGCATCAAGTCAGCAGGAAAAATTATCCAAGGATCAGGCAAGCAAAATTAACACGCCAAGGACATCAAAGTCAGAAATATATAGCAGTGGCGACTTACGAAGGTGTTAAGGCGCTAGGAACATGAGCGAAGGCATGACAAACATTGGAAAGTTTTTTCTACCCTATTACAAGACTCCCCGAGTCTGAATAAATGAAGCATTGTTTTTTGCAATGCACTTGGCGATTCACTCCTTCGGCGGGCTTGAAGTCTCCGGGTTATCCTTCTCCGTCGGCTGTTTCCTCCTGGAAAGTTGACGAGGCCCAGTCAATGCCGCTCAAAGCTTCAAACTCAGCTTCATCATCTATTAAACCGGCTGGGTCCACTTCAGGGGCAAAAGTATGCTTATGAATTGGAGGGATCAGGCTGATTTGATCATATGGAGTGTTTGGAATTCTCCGGTTTTCACTATCATAAGCCAGCGCATACTTGCTAAGGTCGGTGTCGTTTCCAACAAGGGTCGCCACGGGACGTATGGCTTTGACGCAGGCGGTGAAATCATGGTCGTCAAACAAAGTGCCGTCTTCCTTTAGACTTGGGTATCCAAGGGCAAGGTCGGCCGGGTCTAGTTCTGGGAGCCATGCTTTAGCCCGGCTCAATGCGGCTATGTCCCCGGCTCTTGAGGACGCCCGCCTTAAGTCTTGGATCCGCTGAGGCAGGAAAGCGAGGCTCTTCAGTACGTCTTGCAGAAGGCGGGGAGGAGGGCTTGATAAGGCTACAACGGAGAATGCACGTTGTGACCCGGAGTACAACTGTTCCACTAAGGTATAAACTGCTTTAAGCTTGATCAGCATGTTTTGTTTAAGGTTGGTACTCCTGGGGCCTGTATGTATACCAATATAATAGTCAACCGAAAGTAATTATTACAATAGTCATTGAAAGGTTACAATGTTTGAGGTTTTGCATAGTAACTTATCGAAGATGGCTGAGACCATTTGAGATATCTGCCGTTTTAAGTCGGACAGCTCGGTTGTTGCCTCTGCAAGAGATGCTTCTGCTGTCTCGGCCCGAGTCACCAGTGAAGCCTTCTCATTAGCCCAAGCTTTCTTCTCCGACTCAAAATTCTTCTTCAGCTTCTCATTTTCAGAGACACTGAATTCAAATTTGGAGTTAGCCTTCTGAGTCTCAAGTTCTTGAGTTTCCAGACGACCCTTTAGGACAGCAAACTCCAATTCAAACTGATTTATGATGGCCTGCATTTACACCAGGTTACGGTAAGGATTATAGTAAGGTAACATTTAAGTCCCAAGCACTTTACAAGTAAAGATACTTGGCACTTGGGGGCTAATGTATGCTGAATAATTTTAAACTTATCATACCGGGTCACGCGTATTAAGTCTCAAGTACTTTACAAGTAAACATACTTGACACTTGGGGACTAATGCATATTTCACTTTTACAACTATCATGTTATAACCAGGTTATATATATTTTCTTTGAACCGGCTCAGTTAATAAGTAAAGCAGATTTCTAAGTCTACAGCATATTTATTCATAAGTGATAGACTTGGGGGCTCGTACAGTATGTAAGACTCAGGTAAAAAGTATAAGTTATACCTCAGATTTGTGTTGTATTTGTTTTACCATGTCAATTTCCAGGTCACGGCTATTATGCACTTGATTCAGATAGCCCGATACTATATCACCAATGCTTAAGTGAGTGTAATCAGTAATGTCCTGCTTGGCTTTTCGGCGTTCGGCAAGTTCTTCCTTGGCGGAACATTTGGCAAGGACGGTAGGCCGTCCTGGTTCAACAAACTGAGACCTCACAATCTCAACTTCTGGCTCATTTGTCTTGGACGGGCTAGGAGTCTCCGAGTCATTTGTGTTGAGAGTATCCTCAGCAGACGGATCAAAGGTTGGCACTGGAATATCAGAAGCCAGATCAGGCGGCGGCTGATGGGTAGAGCTGTCTGGAGCAGACGCATTAATCACCGGTTCAGTTACAATCGGGTCTTGGGACGTCTTATTCTTCTTCGCCCTCTTGCTGGGTTTCACTTGCATGCTGTTAACAAAGGAGGATGAATACGCAAGCATGGGTAAAGTAAAGTTCAAGGTACATAAGGTTACATTACCCGGGAGCAGTTTTGAAAGCCGGCATGTTTGACTGCATGGATTCACCGGAAGAAGGAGAGGTATCCTGATAATTGGAGTCAGACGAATTGAGAGGATGACAAATTAAGCCCACTAAAGGTAAAACAGAACATAAGTCGGAGATAACCTCAGTCCGACGCTTCCTGGTTACGTCAGGTAAGCCGGAGGAGAGTTCTGCATCCTTGTTGTTCCGGGTCTGCCTCCGGTTCTCAAGCTGTTGTTGCTTCAAAAGAAATTGAGGATCTTGATAAGCAAGAGCATGTGAAAATCTTACTTTCCGGGTCACCCTTCGGATCTTTTGCTTTGGCAAAGGCTCTGAGTCGGAGGAGATTATAGTTACCTCTTCATTGGCTGCTTGACTGTTCCCTGTATCCTCCTGAAGGGATAGAATGTCAGACAGGTAATAACAAGGGAATTAAGAAAATTTAATGATTACCTCTTCATCATCCGAAGAACTATCCTCCAATTTGAATAAGTTGGAGGCGCTGGGTCTTTTCTTCTTTGAGGTTCCCGTCTTGGCGGCTTTTCTTTCGGCTTTCTTGGTCGCCCTGGCTTGTTTTGCAGCTTCATGGTCATATTTGACCTTCCAGAAGTTATCATCGGCCAGTGAGAAAGGATAAGGAATTATGAGTACCAAAAAAGGTATAACATAGCAAAGAGTATTTATTAAGATTGATAACTTACTGCAGGGGCCGGGTTCTTCTGGCAAAAGGGAAGTAAGCCGAAGGTGTTACTTGTCACAGTGCCCTCCTTCAGCAGTGACTGGGTCGTAGCCTCCACCACATCATCTGGTAAGTCCTCAGGACTATGGCGTAACGGGTCATCCTTTTCACTTGTATAGGTACACATTAAGCTGGAACGGCGGCTTAATGGAAGTACTCGCCAAGTGACCCAGACTCGGACCAGATCGATGTCGTTCAAACCGTTTCCCAAGAGAGCTTTGATCTTCTTGATGGTGGGATTGAGAGGAGACGTTCAACAGCCGTCAGTTTGTTTGATAGCGGGTGATTGGACTCAAGGCGCAGGGCGCGAAAGCCGGGCAGAGGCTTCTCATCAGTCGGAGAAGTGTCCTGACAATAGAACCACGTTTGGTTCCAAGATTTTGGGTGGCTCGACAGTTCAGCATAAGGAACAAGGCAATCTCTCCTTCGCTGGATTGAGATGCCGCCAAGCTCAAGACTGGGCCCGTTGGCACGTTCATTTTGCCGGTTCATGTAGAAAAGTTCCCTGAATAATAGCAGACTTGGTTCCTCTCCCAGGTAGACCTCGCAGAAGAATTGGAAATTGCAAATATTTGACATGGAATTGGGTCCGATGTCTTGAGGTCTAAGGTCAAAGAAATTCAAAACTTCCTCAAAGAATTTTGAACCGGGAGGGGCAAATCCCCTGCTCATGTGATCCGTAAAAACTATCACCTCCCCTTCTTTGGATTGAGGCTTCTCTTCAGACGGGTCAGGGACACGATAAGACATGACCTCCCTTTTTGGCAGGTGGCCAAATTTAACGAACTCAGCCAGTTTACTCTTGGTAACTATGGATGGGACCCAATTGCAGGTTACAGGGGCCTTGGCCGCCTTAGGAGCCATGACAATAGTTGGCCTATGACAAAATAAGAAGATCCGGTTCAATTTTAACAGGGGAGAAAAATCCTAATTATTCAAGGTGGCGGCTTATGGAGGGGCCTAATGATATAAGGATGACTGTGCAACAATATTTAAGCCACTACAAGTATTAAGAGCAGTTCAAAATTCTTCAGGTCACGAGGAGCAACTAAGGTTCTGTGTCATTTATTTAAGCCGGACACCCCAACAGTTGTGTTTAAGGGAATTTACCAGAAGAAGTTTTCGAGTTGATAAAAACAAGTTTCACAGATGACAGCTATTATTCTGGATCAAATTATTGCTCTGAAAAGAAAATTTTCTAGACCTAAAAAACAGGGCAGGGAAGTTCATACACTCGAAGAGGGTTTCCAGACAAGGGAAATGAGATCTATTTCTATGCAAGATCAACACAAACAAGTACCGCAGCAGTTCTACGTAGTTTTTACGATCTAAACAGGGCATTGGAGGTGAAACTAGCGAGGGTTTGCATCGGGCGGTGATGAACGCCGACGAACTCAACGAAGTTCCAATGCAGATCTAAGAAAGGGAAGGAGAAGAACTCACGGATGTGGACGAGCTGCGGAGGTTCGCCGTTAATTTCTGGTCAGAGTCAGGTTGATGCAGCGGCCCGAGTCGATGAAGACGAGGGGTTCGACGGCGGCGGCGGCGGAGCTCGAGAGGAGGCAAGAGGAAGAAGACGACTGAAAGAAGGAAAGTGGAAGACCTAAGACGACGCGGGAAACGAGGAGATAAGAGTTATTATCCAGCAGCCCCAACGCCTCAATTTTCGGAACAGTCAATAAAGCAGAGATCCATTGAAGGATACGATGGAATAGAAAAGGAATTTAAGAGAGGATGACGTCACGCCGGGTTAACACGGATCTAGAAGATGATGTCATGGCGGGTTAAAGAAACCCTTCTGCACAGTCAGAAGACTGAAAATTTATTCTTAAAAGGTATTTTAAGATTGACATGAACAGGTTCAAATCAATCTGGGGCCTAATGTTGGGGATATAACTATTTGTGTAAGCCACCCAGGAGGGGCTGGGTTACGCAAAGAGGACTCAAGCCCAAGACCAAGCATGAAGACGGTGGTTCAATAGGGGGTTTAAGCCCACAGGCGACTTAAGGCCCGTTGTAGTAAACCGCCGTAATGGCATGACTTGTATCATAAGGTAGATTTAACTAGTCACCGAGCCGGACACTGTTATAAGCCGGCCGAGACTCTGTGGGCCACAGGGCGTCAACCCGTGTATATTAGGGGACGACCTGCTGGCGGCTTAGGGCAAGAAACAACTCATCGAGAACCGGGCATAGCGTATCTCGCTCCCTGGTCATCTAAACATCAATACCAACCCAACTAGACGTAGGCCTTACCTTCACCGTAAGGGGTCGAACTAGTATAAACCCTCTCATGTCCTTTGTCCTGATTAACCCCTTCAAGCTTCCTAGTTGCGATGGCTCCACAACTAAGTCCTTTCACGAGGACATCTAACGTGACAATTCCACGACACCCCGGAAGATGTTTCTTGCTATCCATGCAATATAACATAACTAGTTGTGTACTTGTCTGTCCAAGCACTTATTACCCCTATGCCTGGTCTCCACGCATACCCCGGTTTTTGTATAACCGAGCGGGTATTCGGACACACCCCGGACTATAGGATCCGGGGGCTGAAGCGAAAAGGTCCGCCATGAAAAATGACTTCAATCCGGCTAGGGGCTACTTATGCCAATTAAATTACACAGTCACTGTGACTGACTATATTCCTCCTCTATACCATCTAACAGGCTATCTAGCCTACAATCCTGTTGAGAATACTTAGCGGCTAACTCTACCTGGTCATATACCAGACTCACGGGAATTTCTTGCCCATCGGGCCCCGCCGGTCCTACTTCGGCCATATGGTTCGGGTCCAGCTTGGTGTAGCGCGTCTTCACCATTGCCCAGGCTTCTCTTTCTCCTTGCCGGCATGCTGATATCTTCCACAGACGGAAGCACCACCGGGCTCCTTGAAGCGGGTCCGCAAGCTCCCCCATGCCATTCGGCAGGTGGCTTGATGGCCACAAGGCCTGAGCAACGCCATGCATCACCTGCCGAGCACGCTCGTGCAACTGTGAAAGTTCTTGCAGCAAATCACCTGCAGATGAGGGCATCTCCTCTTCAGGGCGACCCGTTAACATTCTTGCAAGCAAAAAAATTTCAAAAAACTTCCTCGCCGAACTATCACACAGTTTGCTTGAGCTCTTACCATAAATGACGCGTCGAAGCCTTTTGTTCTCCTTCACGGAGTCCACCAGTTGAGCGCGGACGTCCTTTAATTCCACGTCCAGACGAATATTGGCATCTTGTAGCTTGTTCTTCTCTTGTGTCACCTGTGTAAGGATGCGCTTGCCAGCCTTTAGCTGCCGTTGGAGATGCGAGTCGTCACCCGTTACGCCTTCGGGACTCACCCCGGGATTGTCTGCAGAATTTTCTGTTAGACTAACCGCACCAGCCATTTACTAACTGGTACATCTGCGTATAATGGAGACAAATATTACCATAGGGGGCCTTTCGGGATCCCTCTAACTTGGCTACCGCATCAGTCAGCCGGGCCTTGCATGCCTCCAGCTCCCGCGCCAATTGTTCATTCTTGTCCACAATGACCTGTGCATATATTGATCCTTCAAACAGTTGTCCCAAGTATTCCAAGGCTCAGGGGCTACTGCTATATATACTTGTCAAAATTTCTTACCCGTATATCTTTGGTGTACTGGTTCGTCGCCTGGGCCAGCCCGCCTCGAGCATCTCGGACATATGCGTCTGCCGAATTGAAGGCATTAAAAGCCTCTTCGGAAAAGATGTTGTTCCGAAGCACGACCCTCCGGCGCCGATGATTCATGGCGCTCTCCACCTCAGAGTTTGTGGCCGAACACATATCCGCGTCCTCTGTTGGAGAACTGCGCGGTTCTGGCCCCGTGTCCGCCTCCGCCCTCGAAGCCGGTTCTGGAACCTGGCTAGTGGAGGTGTGGTTGGTGGGACCCCCGGATATAGTTCGGATGCTCCTTTTCCTGCCAAACACAAAGGGCGCTGTCATATTTCAAATACTATAACCACAGGACAGGTTATTACTTTACCTCTGCAACGAAGTGTCAATCCTCACTGCCTTCCTCTTGAGCCTGCCCAATCCGGGTGCCCGTGGTTGACGAGTCCCTAGGGGCTCGGTCCCGCGCTCCAACCGTTGTCTCTGCAAACAGCACGATGCCTCAAGGGTAAATCATAATCTGGAGGAGAGTCCTCTTCGGAGGATAGGGTTTTTAGTACGGCTTACACGCGACATAGGGAGCAGTCTGGGATAGTCGACCGTAATGGCCACTGAAGCGCCATCCCAGCTCACTTGATAAAATACCCCGTTGACAAGCTCCACGGTGATATTCGGATATTCTTTGAGTCCCGGATCTAGGGCCCTTCCGGGGTCCTCTGGCTCCGGGGAGGGGCTGAAGATTCTTTCTACGACCCTCCTCAGTTCCTGCTCGGAAACATAAATGCAGGTAATCTTAGAAGAGGGACGCTAAACTAAGTGAAGCAAGGAAAAGAATGGCAACTTACCCACTCTAGAGGGTTGTACATGGAGAATTCGTCCCGCGTTTTAATGCGGAGGAACTCCTCTTCTTCCCCTTTGTACAAATCAGACAATATCCTTGCTAAAGCGCTGGCTGAGTCTGGACCCTTACGGCCGCAACGAGTGGCATCGTCTTCCCTGTTGAAGTGCCACATGGGCTTCCCCCGATATTGAAGCGGCTACACTCCCCGCCTTATGCATATCGCCATAACCTCGACTATCGTTAGTCCGGATTTGGCCAGCAACTTTATCCTGCTCATTAGGGAATGTATTTCCCTCGTATCCTCTTCTTGAGGGCCGCGAGGGCGCCAACTTAGGCGCGCCCTCGGCGAGGCGTTGCTGAACTTGGGGAGACCTGGCCGGACTGGATCCGGAAGGGGAACGTCATCAATATAAAACCACTCTGAAGGCCAGTCTTCTGGTGCCTTCTTGGGAGTGCCGGATAGGTATCCGGTTTCGGCAATGCGCCATACTTCAGCCCCGCCCACTTGATATAGGGACTCTCCCTCGGTGCGGGGAACAAGGCAGAACATCTTCCTGCATAATCTGAAGTGAGGTTCGCAGCCTAAGAACAGCTCGCAAAGTGCGACATACCCCGCTATGTGTAGAATAGACGTAGGGGTAAGATTGTGCAACTGGAGGCCGTAGAACTCCATAAGCCCGCGAAGAAACGGATGAATAGGAAACCCAACGCCCCTTAGCAGATGCGGGATGAGGCATACGCGCTCCTCTGGAGATGGGCTTGGAGATCCCTCCGCTTGTTCCCGTCCATCATAAGTGGCTATTCCGGCTCGAACAGAGACCATGAACGCCGGTGGGAGAAACCCTTGGGTTTGTAACTTTACCAAACGGCTGTGAGGAACTGAGCACTCTCCCCAATCCCCCGACTTAGAGCGAGGAGGGCAAGCAGAAGAGCTGCGACAGCTGGCCATGTTGGAATGGTTTTTCGCGAAGCGCTCTACTGGATGCTAGCTCGAGGGATGAGAGTGAGGTTTGGATCTGAGGATCCCTGTCCCTTCAAATAGGCGGTCAGCCGGGAGGATCGAGGGTGTCAAATGCAAAAGCGCCTCAACTCCTCGCATTCGCTCGACACATGGAGGTGGCCATTATTGAGGCACTGAAGCCGAGGAGCACAACATTGGTTGGAGGCCGGACATTATTCGTCGTAACAGGTACTTTGGAGTATTCGGAGTAGGAACCCTCCTTGCAATGTCAAAGACAATACTGCGCGCCGGACTCATCGTCATTAAAGCCTGGTTCAGGGGATACTGAGGGAGTCCTGGATTAGGGGGTATCCGGACAGTCGGACTATGTACAAACATCCGGACTATTGAAGCATTAAGATACAAGACTCAAGACTTTGGCCCGTGTCCGGATGGGACTCTCCTTGGCGTGGAAGGCAAGCTTGGCGATCCAGATATTATGTTTCCTTCCTTGTAACCGACTCCATGTAAACCCTAGCCCTCTCCGGTGTCTATATAAACCGAAGAGGTTGGTCCTTAGAAGGCCGATCACAATTACAATCATACCATCATAGGCTAGCTCTTAGGGTTTAGCCTCTACGATCTCGTGGTAGATCTACTCTTGTACTACCCACGTCATCAATATTAATCAAGCAGGAAGTAGGGTTTTACCTCCATCGAGAGGGCCCGAACCTGGGTAAACATCTGTGTCCCTTGCTTCCTATTACCATCAGCCTTGACGCACAGATTGGGACCCCCTACCCGAGATCCCCCGGTTTTGACACCGACAAAGGGCGAGCAGAAGAGCTGCACCGGCCGGCCATGCTGGAATAGTTTTTCACGGAGCGCTCTGTTGGATGCTAGCTCTGGGAGGGAGAGCGAGGTTTGGACATGAGAATCCCCGTCCCTTCAAATAGACGGTCAGCCCGGAGGATCGAGGGTGTCAAGTGCAAAAATGCCTCGACTCCTCGCATTCGCTCGACACGTGGAGATGGTCATTACGGAAGCACTGAAGCCGAGGAGCACAACATTGATTGGAAGTCAGACACTATTCGTCGTAACAGGTACTTTGGAGTATTCGGAGGAGGAACCCGCCTTGCAATGCCGAAGACAATACTGCGCGCCGGACTCATCGCCATTGAAGCCTGGTTCAGGGGCTACTGAGGGAGTCCTGGATTAGGGGGTATCCGGACAGCCGAACTGTGTACAACATCCGAACTATTGAAGCATGAATATACAATACTCAAGACTTCGGCCCGTGTCTGGATGGGACTCTCCTTTGCGTGGATGGCAAGCTTGGTGATCCGGATATTATATTTCCTTCCTTGTAACCGACTCCATGTAAACCCTAGCCCTCTCCGGTGTCTATATAAACCGGAGAGGTTGGTCCTTAGAAGGCCGATCACAATTACAATCATACCATCATAGGCTAGCTCTTAGGGTTTAGCCTCTACGATGTCGTGGTAGATCTACTCTTGTACTACCCATATCATCAATATTAATCAAGAAGGAAGTAGGGTTTTACCTCCATCGAGAGGGACCGAACCCGGGTAAACATCTGTGTCCCTTGCTTCCTATTACCATCAGCCTCGACGCACAGATCGGGACCCCCTACCCGAGATCCGCCGGTTTTGACACCGACACATACTAATAAAGCAATCTTGTCTTCTCAAAATAACATGGCCAAAGAAAGTTATCCCTACAAAATCATATAGTCTGGCTATGCTCTATCTTCATCACACAAATTTTTTAAATCATGTCAACCCCAATGACAACCCAAGCAATTGTTTCATACTTTTGATGTTCTCAAACTTTTTCAATCTTCACACAATACATGAGCGTGAACCATGGACATAGCACTATAGGTGGAATAGAATGGTGGTTGTGGAGAAGACAAAAAGGAGAAGATAGTCTCACATCAACTAGGCATAACAACGGGCTATGGAGATGCCCATCAATAGATATCAATGTCAGTGAGTAGGGATTGCCATGCAACGGATGCACTAGAGCTATACGTGTATGAAAGCTCAAAAAGAAACTAAGTGGGTGTGCATCCAGCTTGCTTGCTCACGAATACCTAGGGCACTTTGAGGAAGCCCATTGTCGGTGTCAAAACCGGCGGATCTCGGGTAGGGGGTCCCGATCTGTGCGTCTAGGCGGATGGTAACGAGAGACGAGGGACACGATGTTTTTACCCAGGTTCGGGCCCTCTTGATGGAGGTAAAACCCTACGTCCTGCTTGATTAATATTGATGATGTGGGTTACAAGAGTAGATCTACCACGAGATCAAGGAGGCTAAACCCTAGAAGCTAGCCTATGGTATGATTGTTGTTCGTCCTATGGACTAAAGCCATCCGGTTTATATAGACACCGGAGAGGGCTAGGGTTACACAGAGTCGGTTACAATGGTAGGAGATCTACATATCCGTATCGCCAAGCTTGCCTTCCACGCCAAGGAAAGTCCCATCCGGACACGAGACGAAGTCTTCAATCTTGTATCTTCATAGTCTTGGAGTCCGGCGATGATGATAGTTCGGCTATCCGGACAACCCCTAGTCCGGAACTCCCTCAGTAGCCCCTGAACCAGGCTTCAATGATGACGAGTCCGGCGCGCATGTTGTCTTCGGCATTGCAAGGCGGGTTCTCCCTCCGAATAATTCATAGAAGATTGTGAACACCAGGATAGTGTCCGGCTCTACAAAATAATTTCCACATACCACCGTACAGAGAATAATATTTACACAAGTTCAATCTGCTGACGTATTTGATGGCGTGACGTCACACCATTACCAAGCCTTTACTCAAATTATTTTTATTATACCACCTCAACGCGTTTAGCGAAGCAGTTTCCTTGGCACGTCTTTGTCGAAGCAGAGATCGTGTTCCCCTTATTCCGGGATTCCCATCAATACGGACGTGGGTAACCCAACCGCGCCATTGACTGCGGCGCTTGGGGGATAAGCGAGTTTTATCAGGCCGGTGGGGACGCATGTTTGCGTCCACCCATATAAGGGGATAAAGATCCAACCCTTTTACCTGCACCTTCTTCCTCCTTGGCTTATCCATCTCTGCGAACTCGAGCTCCAGCGCCCAAGCCCGCACATCTCACCTCGACCTTCTTCGAATATGTCCGGAGCAGGAGGCAAGTGGATGGCCTCCTCCGTCACGGGGGGGGGGGTGGGGGGCAGATCCAGAGGCTGCGCAACGCCGGATACTTGTCCAGCGACATCGCGCACCGGCTCCCCATTGAGGGAGAGCTCATCCCCACCCCCAAGCCCCATGAGAGGGTAGTATTCCTTCCCCATTTCCTCCACGGACTGGGCTTCCCGCTCCATCCCTTTGTTCGGGGGCTCATGTTCTTCTACGGCCGAGATTTCCACGATCTGGCCCCGAATTTCATCCTCAACATCTCGGCGTTTATCATCGTGTGTGAGGCCTTTCTCTGCATCCAGCCCCACTTCGGCTTGTAGCTCAAGACCTTCAGTGTCAAGCCAAAGGTTGTGAAGGGCACCCAAGTGGAGTGCGGAGGCGCCATGGTGGGCAGGATGTCCCACGTTACGTGGCTGGAGGGCACCTTTGTGGAAACCATCAAGGGGTGGCAATCGGGGTGGTTTTACATCACCGAGCCGCGTGACCCTGATTGGGCAGCGGCCCCCGAATTCAGATCCGGCATCCCCACACGGCTTACCTCCTGGAAAGAGAGTGGCCGGATTTGGGGTGATTCGGAGGAGCTGACCGGACTCCAAGCCTGCGTCCAAAAGCTGGTGGACAAGAAGCTCAAGCTTGTCAATGTAGTCCAGGTCATGCTCATCCGCCAGATTCTCCCATGCCAACGACGGGGCTTCAACATGTGGGAGTTCGATCCGGCGCAGCACCAGATACTGAAGGGGCTCTTCGACACTACGTACGAAGATGTCTGGAAGGTGCTGTTCAAGGGCGCCGAGGCTCCCGCATCCGCTACCGAAGATCGCGGATTCAGCTTGGAGCGTCCAGCTGATGAGGTAAGTGATTCTGTCCTTTAAGGGACGCGTGTTTTCCATAGTTTGACTCTATGCGGGATCTAAACTCCCTTTCGTTTGACAGGATTGGCTGAAGAAGGCCGCACAGGCTATCTGTCCGGCCCCATTGCCAGAGGATCCAGCGGACGCCCGTTTGACGGGGCTGCTGGCTCCGGCACCCCATGTGGTGCCGGAGAAGAAGGCCAAGAAGAAGGCCACGGGGACTCGGAAGAGTTCCCGTTTTCAGGTGCTATCGGATGATGAATCCGAGGCCGACTCCTCTCACCAAGGTGAGGAGGAGAAGAGAAAGCCTCTTCCCCAGCGGGGGGAGAGAAGAAAAGGAAGGCCTCCCCAACAAGGGAGGCCGATGGGTCCAAGAGGGGAAAAACTCTTCCCCCGGACTGCTCCGCCAACGCCAGTGACGACGACGAGGACTGGCCTCCAAGGGCCAAGCCCCTGGCGAGATCGTGAGTATCCGGACTCCCGAATAACTTCATGGTTTATCTTTTTTCTTTGCCACACAATGTCTTTCTAATGCCGCATACATCCCTATAGTCCGCCCAAGGACGATCTCCCCGCTTCGTCGAGCGGGTCCTTAGGTGCGTCGGATATGGATTCTCTTCCGACCGCCTCCACCCCCCGGGACACGGACCACGCCGAGGTGGGATCCCAGGAAGGGACCTGCCAGGAGGAGGAGGCCCGGAGGTGTCGCAGGACAACCTTCCGGACTTTGCACCAGACTCGCCTCCGGAACCCACAGTGGCTCTGGAGTCCGGCGGGCGACACCTTCGCAAGAAGGGCAAGACCGTGACGCCGGCTGCCTCCGTCCAACCGGAGGTGCCGGATAATTTGCTGGAGGCGCTCAACGGCGCCTCTATTGAAGAGGGACACCGCACTGTTATGAGTGCGGTGATTCAGAAGGTGCAGCTCGCCAAGAGCGGGCTGAACGAAGCCTGCAGGAGCCTTCTAACAGGCTTTGAGGTAAGAATTTCAATATGTATAAAATGGTACCGCATAGACAGTAGCCCCTGATGCTCGGGTCGGTGTTTGGAAAGAAAAGCCGGACTAAGGATCTAATAAGATATACGCAGGAGTCATGAAAAATATGTCAATATGGGATTGCAGGCTGCACTGCTGACCTCTGCCGCACTGACTGCGGAGGTCGATACTTTGAAGAAGAACCTCGAGCGGTCCAAGAACAAGCTCGGATGTGCCAAGAAGCAGCTCGAGGACAAGGAAGGTGAGTAACACCTTATTAAAATTGCACCTTACAGAAAAGGATTTTGGTTTCAAAAAGAATGACGAGGATAACGTGGGTATTGCAGGGGCCACTAACGAGGTGGCGACCCTGAAAGAGGCGGTGGCCGCGGCCGAACGCAATGCGGCTACGGAGCGCACCGAGCGAGAGAAACAGGAGGCGCGGGTGGCGGAGGTACAACAAGAGCTCTAGGATCTCAGGAAGAAACATGAGAGCCTGGAGCGTGACTCGAAGACTCAAGAGTCTGAGCTTGCAACGGCTCTTGAGAGTGCCAAAGCCGCTAAGGCCGAAGCCTACAAGGCCCTCCAGGAGATCGAGGCGGTAAAGAAAATAGCAGCGGGTAAGGCATTTTTAATGCAAAGTAAGCATGTGAGTGTTAATTACCTGTCGTTTACCCGAATTCGGAGCTCTCCAGGAGCGTTCGCAGATCTTCCTCGCAGCGTGTCCGATGCTGCCACATTCTACCGGGCCAAGGAGGGGAGCTCTACGGAGAAGGTCTTCTGGTCTCAGTATGCTGAGGTCGGACATTCGGTGCCCGTTAGCGACCAGCTGAAGCAGCTGGTCGAGCTCCACAAGGCGGCCGAACAGGCCATGAAGGGCCTCATAGTTCGGCTGTGGCCTAAGGAGGCTATGCCTGGGAGCTACTTCGGCCTGGTGCGGCGGCTGGTGGATGCGTGCCCGTGGGTGCCCTTGCCCGCGCAAAGGTGCACTGGGGCAAGATGGATGCCCAGAAGCTTGTGACGGACCCCCCACCAGAGGGCAAGGATCATTACACGCCCGAGATGTATTATAAGAGTGTGCTGAAGGGCGCCCGCACTATTGCGGGTGAGTGCTCAAAAGATGTAATATTTCAGTAGACTCGCATTTTATTATCCTGTGCGCTGAAAACTTAGTTCATTTGCACGAAGCAACGCTTTTTAATTTAAAATATTACCTTCTGTGCGGCTGTTTATCAAATCTGAGAGATGGCAAGTCGTCAGCTTCAGCCCCCACGCCACGAGTGCTGGGGTGTTCGGGATAAATTTGAGCGCTCTTGTTCCCATATTTGGGTCCATCTAGGGAGGCGCTCAACGCAACGAACAAGGCAACCGGACTTATAGTGCTTGAACACTCTCACTTAGCCATAGAATTCTATAATTTTAAATTTCGGTGAAGCCCCTAGTCTTCGGAAGGCCGAATTTGGGGCGCTATCCACGCCTGGGCCGGACAAAATCCGGTTCCTCGCGCTAAGCGGCATAAGTCTTTAAGGACTCGCAAAAACCTCTCGAACAACGACCAGCTCTTGCCTCATCATGACGGTCAGTTTTAGCTTTCTCCACTGAGGCGTTAACCCAGCTCAACTGGGGCGCAATCGCAGTGGTTCTCCCAGTGCTACCTTAGCCGATACAACGGAACGTAAGGCACCAAAACATGGGAGCCGGGCAAACCCAACTATTGACCCAAGACATGATTCGGAGCTGATGCATATAGTGCTATAAGTTCGGGGTGCCGCACTTGTGAAAGTGTTCGGACTTATCACACCATGATGCGGGAAACATAAGCCCCTGGTGTATTTAGCCTTACCAAAACGTATGGATGCTTAATGTCATAAATGAACATATGTATAAAGGAGAAATGCAATTGGAAGCAAAAGGACGTTGCATTACTTATTCAAGAAAAACTGCTATAAGTGCAGAACGATACAAATGGTGCGATAAGCAAGGGATGGGACTGTAAAATATGTCCCCCTCTAGGGGTAGGCTTCGGAATGGTACATAAAACAGATTTAATGCTCGTAATGGAGACCACCTGAATATTTGCTGTAGCCTTTCTTCTTCCCTGGCTGTTGCATCGTGAGTTCAGCAGGTCTATTGCCGGACAGGGCCTCTGACGAACAGAGTCCTGCGGGTAAAAAATAGAAAGAAAGAAAAAGAAAAAAAAGAACGACACACTTGAGAGCCCCTGGTGTGGTTGAACCGCAGTCTGGGCCTATCGTGGTCGCGCCCCTCTCCCCATGCCCATGGTATCTTCAGAGCGTAATGGTATACGCGAAGGACCTGTCTTGACGTTTTACAGGGGCTGGGGTTGGGGCCGCACTGCTACGCGTGCTCGGAACGTGCCAGGTGGTCTTGTTGTAGGTTACTCCGGGCGCGCTTGGCTATGTCCGGCCGCTTAACGGCCGGACTCGAGAATTGCCTTAAGAGGCTGCTTTGTACTTCTGCCACGAGAGCCGCTGTATGTTCCTCCGTTCGGAGGGAGCGTTCAGTGTTTCCGTTGACCGTGATGACTCCTCGAGGGCCTGGCATCTTGAGCTTGAGGTATGCGTAGTGCGGCACCGCGTTGAACTTTGCGAACGTGGTACGTCCGAGCAAGGCATGATAGCCGCTGCGGAACGGGACTATGTCGAAGATTAACTCCTCGCTTCGGAAGTTATCCGGGGATCTGAAGACCACTTCCAGTGTAACTGAGCCTGTACAATTGGCTTCTACACCTGGTATGACGCCTTTAAAGGTCGTCTTGGTAGGTTTAATCCTTGAGGGGTCTATGCCCATTTTGCGCACTGTGTCCTGATAAAGCAGGTTCAGGCTGCTGCCACCGTCCATCAGGACTCTGGTGAGGTGAAATCCATCGATGATTGGGTCTAGAACCAATGCGGCGAATCCACCATGGCGAATGCTGGTGGGGTGGTCCCTTCGGTCAAAAGTGATCGGGCAGGAGGACCATGGATTGAACTTCGGGGCAACTGGCTCCATCGCGTATACATACCTGAGTGCACGCTTCCGCTTCCTTTTGGGTATGTGCGTTGCATATATCATGTTCACCGTCCGCACCTGTGGGGGAAACCCTTCTGTCCTCTATTGTTCGGTGGTCGGGTCTCTTCCTCGTCATCGCTATGCAGCCCCTTGTCGCTGTTTTCGGCAATTAACTTTCCTGCCTGCTTGAATACCCAACAGTCCCTGTTGGTGTGGTTAGCTGGATTTTCAGGGATGCCATGTATCTGGCACAAGCGGTCGAGAATTCGATCCAAATTGGACGGACCCTGAGTAGTTCTTTTGAATGGCTTTTTCCGTTGACCGGGTTTAGAGCCTCTGAATCCGGCGTTGACTGCCGTATCTTCACTGTTGTCGCCGTTAATGCGGCGTTTGTTTTTGTTACGACGCGGCCTGCCATTACGGTCCTTGGTATCCGGACTGTCAGAATGTTTGCTGAGGTTGTTGATGCGTGCTAGCCAGCTGTCCTCACCCGCACAGAAGTGGGTCATGAGTGATGTGAGGGCTGCCATGGATTTCGGCTTTTCCTGTCCCAGGTGCCGGGTAAGCCACTCGTCGCGGATATTATGCTTGAAGGCAGCAAGGGCCTCCGCATCCGGACAGTCGACGATTTGGTTTTTCTTGGTTAAGAACCGTGTCCAGAATTTTCTGGCCGATTCGTCTGGCTGCTGAATTATGTGGCTTAGGTCATCAGCGTCTGGTGGTCGCACATACGTGCCTTGGAAGTTATCGAGAAATGCGGCTTCCAGGTCTTCCCAACTACCAATTGACTCTGCTGGCAAGCTGTTAAGCCAATGCCGGGCTGGTCCTTTAAGCTTGAGGGGAGATATTTGATGGCGTGAAGATCGTCACCGCGGGCCATATGGATGTGGAGGAGATAGTCTTTGATCCAAACCGCGGGGTCTGTTGTGCCATCGTAAGATTCTATATTAACGGGTTTAAACCCTTCGGGGATTTGATGATCCATTAGTTCATCTGTGAAGCATAGTGGGTGTGCGGCGCCTCTGTACTGGGCGATATCGCGACGGAGCTCAAAAGAGCTTTGTCTGTTGTGTTCGGCCCGGCCGGACTTACTGTGTCCGGGGTGACGGTAATCGTCACGTATCGTGGGGCGTCCACGTGATCCATAGATTGATCTTGATTGTCTTGCCCTATCCTCCAATATATCTCGCAAGTCCGGAGCATTCCCCTGTGGCCTTGTGCTTTTCGAGCGATGCCGGGGTACGGGTCTAGTGAAGGGCCTAGAGGCCTCTCTGGCGCGACCACGGGGTGGTCGATTAGCCGTATTGTCTCCTGGTGATGCGGGTTCATATGCCTCCTCCTCTAATCAGGGGAGCAGCTTACGTTTAGGGTAGCTTTTGGAGGGGCGTTCGAGCTCATGCTCTTCGGCCGCGAGGACTTCAGTCCATCTGTCGGCTAGCAGATCCTGATCAGCTCTAAGCTGTTGCTGTTTTTTCTTGAGGCTGTTCGCCGTGGCCATAAGCCTGCGTTTAAAACGCTCTTGTTCGATGGGATCCTCAGGCACGACGAATTTGTCGTCATCGAGGCTTGCCTCGTCTTCGGAGGGAGGCATGTAGTCCTCTACCTCTTCTTCAGCCGCTCTCTCATGAGGGCTGGTGTCCCCTTCCTCCTATGCTGGATCTTGCTGGAGTGGGTTGTCTTCGGCGCTATCCGGTGTATTATTATCTCCGGTGCCGGAATCTTCATTCTTGCTATGGCGGGATTTAGAGCGGCACCGCTGACGCCGGCGCTTGGGCTGTTTCTTGGAGGGGTCATCCTCCGCTGCCCCTTCGCCATTCCCATCCTTTGGGATATCCACCATGTATATATCATATGACGAGGTGGCTTTCCAGTGCCCGGTAGGCACTGGTTCGTGGTCATCTCCGGCATCGTGGTCCATACCGTCGATGTCTTCGGAGTCGTAGTCTAGCATGTCGGTTAGATCATCGACAGTGGCTATCAAGTGGGCGGTGGGTGGGCTTTGAATTTCTTCGTCATCCGCATCCCAACCATCCTGGCCGCAGTCCGGCCAGGGCTCTCCTGATAATGAGAGATACCTTAACGAACTCAGGATGTCGCCAAAAGGTGAGTGTTGAAAGATGTCCGGGGCCCTAAACTCCATGATCGGCGCCCAACCGGATTCGATTGGTGGGGGCGCGGGAGGTTCGGAATCCGGCAGGGAGTCCGGCACCTCGGCGTCACGAGCGTCGTGAGGGACGAAATCAGTGTTCGGCTCTATCGCCATAGAGGTTGCGGCACCCAAGGCGATGTCTAGCCATCCGTCCTTGATCTGCGTGGCCGGCTCCGAATTGATGATCGGAGCGGGCTCGAGCGCGGCCTCCAGGGTACTGTCCGGCGGCAGAGCTAAATCATGCCCAACGTGACAGTGTGGCGCGCTCAGCTGTGGCTCGAATCCGTCGAAGATCAAGTCCCCGCGGATGTCAGCCGTGAAGTTCAAACTTCCAAATCTGACCTGACGGCCCGGGGCGTAACTTTCGATCTGCTCTAGATGGCCAAGCGAATTGGCCGCAGTGCAAAGCCGCCGAATACGAAGATCTGTCCGGGGAGGAAGGTCTCACCCTGGACTGTGTCGTTGATGATGATCAAAGAAGCCATCGAGCCAATCGGCGGCGACACAGAGGAACTCTCAATGAAAGCACCAATGTCGGTGTCAAAACCGGCGGATCTCGGGTAGGGGGTCCCGATCTGTGCGTCTAGGCGGATGGTAACAGGAGACGAGGGACACGATGTTTTTACCCAGGTTCGGGCCCTCTTGATGGAGGTAAAACCCTACGTCCTGCTTGATTAATATTGATGATGTGGGTTACAAGAGTAGATCTACCACGAGATCAAGGAGGCTAAACCCTAGAAGCTAGCCTATGGTATGATTGTTGTTCGTCCTATGGACTAAAGCCATCCGGTTTATATATACACCGGAGAGGGCTAGGGTTACACAGAGTCGGTTACAATGGTAGGAGATCTACATATCCGTATCGCCAAGCTTTCCTTCCACGCCAAGGAAAGTCCCATCCGGACACGGGACGAAGTCTTCAATCTTGTATCTTCATAGTCTTGGAGTCCGGCCGATGATGATAGTTCGGCTATCCGGACACCCCCTAGTCCGGAACCCCCTCACCCATCATTGGAATATACAAGCCAAGTTCTATAATGAAAAATTCCCACTACTATATGAAAGTCACAACATAGGAGACTCTATATCATGAAGATCATGGTTCTACTTTGAAGCACAAGTGTGGTAAAGGGATAGTAGCATTGCCCCTTCTCTCTTTTTCTCTCATTTTTTTGTTTTTTGGGCCTTTTGGCCTCTCTTTTTTTTCGTCCGGAGTCTCATCCCGACTTGTGGGGGAATCATAGTCTCCATCATCCTTTCCTCACTGGGACAATGCTCTAATAATGAAGATCACCACACTTTTATTTACTTACAACTCGAAAAATTACAACTCAATGCTTCGAACAAAATATGACTCTATGTGAATGCCTCTGGCAGTGTACCGGGAAGTGCAATGAATCGAGAGTGGCATGTATGAAAGAATTATGAAAGGTGGCTTTGCCACAAATACGATGTCAACTACATGATCATGCAAAAAAATATGACAATGATGAAGCGTGTCATAATAAACGGAACGGTAAAAAGTTGCATGGCAATATATCTCAGAATGGATATGGAAATGCCATAATAGGTAGGTATGGTGGCTGTTTTGAGGAAGATATATGGTGGGTGTATGGTACCGACGAATGTTGCGCGGTACTAGAGAGGCTAGCAATGGTGGAAGGGTGAGAGTGGGTATAATCCATGGACTCACCATTAGTCATAAAGAACTCACATACTTATTGAAAACATCTATTAGTTATCAAAACGAAGTACTATGGGCATGCTCCTAGGGGGATAGATTGGTAGGAAAAGAACATTGCTCGTCCCCGACCGTCACTCATATGGAAAACAATCAATAAATAAATAATGCTCCGACTTCATCACATAACGGTTCACCATACGTGAATGCCACGAGAATCACAAACTTTAACACAAGTATCTCTCAAATTCACAACTACTCACTAGCATGACTCTAATATCACCATCTTCATATCTCAAAACAATCATAAAGAATCAAACTTCTCATAGTATTCAATGCACTTTATATGAAAGTTTTTTATTATATCCCTCTTGGATGCCTATCATATTAGGACTAAATTCATAACCAAAGCAAATTACCATGCTGTTTAAGACTCTCAAAATAATATAAGTGAAGCATGAGAGTTCATTAATTTCTTCAAAATAAAACCACCGCCGTGCTCTAAAAAGATATAAGTGAAGCACTAGAGCAAACGACAAACTACTCCGAAAGATATAAGTGAAGATCAATGAGTAGTCTAATAATTATGTAAGTATGTGAAGACTCTATAACATTTAAGAATTTCAGATCTTGTGCTATTATTCAAACAGCAATCAAAACAAAATAAAATGACCTAACGCTCCAAGCAAAACACATATCATGTGGTGAATAAAAATATAGCTCCAAGTAAAGTTACCGATGAACGAAGACGAAAGAGGGGATGCCATCCGGGGCATCCCCAAGCTTAGGCTCTTGGTTGTCATTGAATATTACCTTGGGGTGCCTTGGGCATCGCCAAGCTTAGGCTCTTGCCACTCCTTATTCCATAGTCCATCGAATCTTTACCCAAAACTTGAAAACTTCACAACACAAAACTCAATAGAAAATCTCATAAGCCCCGTTAGTATAAGAAAATAAATCACCACTTTTGGTACTGTTGTGAACTCATTCTTTATTTATATTGGTGTAATATCTACTTTATTCCAACTTTTCTATAGTTCATACCCTCCGATACTACTCATTGATTCATCAAAATAAGCAAATAACACATAGAAAACAGAATCTGTCAAAAACAGAACAGTCTTTAGTAATATGTAACTCTCGAATACTTCTGTAACTCCAAAACTTCATCAAAATTAGGAAAACTTGCGAAATCTGTGTAATTATCCATATCAAAAAGAATCATATCAAAAGAACCTTTATGTGAATTATCAAAACTAATTTACTGGGTGCAAAAGTTTCTGATTTTCAGTAGGATCAACACAACTATCACCGTAAGTTATCCTAAAGGTCTTACTTGGCACTTTATTGAAACAAAACCTATAAAACATGATTACTACAGTAGTTTGATCATGTGACCACACAAAAATAGTAGGGGTAAATATTCGGTTGTCTCCCAACAAGCGCTTTTCTTTAATGCCTTTTAGCTAGGCATGATGATTTCAATGATGCTCACACAAAAGATAAGAATTGAAACACAAAGAGAGCATCATGAAGAATATAATAACTAGCACATTTATGTCTAACACACTTCCTATGCATAGGGATTTTGTTTGCAAACAACTTATGTGAACAATAATCAACTAGCATAGGAAGGCAAAACAAGCATAACTTCAAAACTTTAAGCACATAGAGAGGAAATTTGATATTATTGCAATTCCTACAAGCATATATTCCTCCCTCATAATAATTTTCAGTAGCATCATGAATGAATTCAACAATATAACTATCACATAAAGCATTCTTTTCATGATCTACATGCATAGAAATTTTACTACTCTCCACATAAGCAAATTTCTTCTAATTCATAGTAGTGGGAGCAAACTCAACAAAATAACTATCATGTGAGGCATAATCCAATTGAAAATTAAAATCAGGATGACAAGTTTCATGGTTATCATTAGTCTTTATAGCATACATGTAATCACAATAATCTTCATAGATAGCAACTTTGTTCTCATAATCAATTGGAACCTCTTCCGACATAGTGGATTCATCACTAAATAAAGTCATGACCTCTCCAAATCCACTTTCATAAATATAATCATCATAAATAGGAGGCATGCTTTCATCATAATAAATATTCTCATCAAAACTTGGGGGACTACAAATATCATCTTCATTAAACATAGCTTCCCCAAGCTTGTGGCTTTGCATATCATTAGCATCATGGATATTCAAAGAATTCACACTAACAACATTGTAATCATGCTCATCATTCAAATATTTAGTGCCAAACATTTTAATGCATTCTTCTTCTAACACTTTGGCACAATTATCAGAATCCTTATTTTCACGAAAGACATTAAAAAGATGAAGCATATGAGGCATCCTCAATTCCATTTTTTTTGTAGTTTTCTTTTATATACTAAACTAGTGATAAAACAAGAAACTAAAAGATTCGATTGCAGGATCTAAAGATATACCTTCAAGCACTAACCTCCCCGGCAACGACGCCAGAAAAGAGCTTGATGTCTACTACGCAACCTTCTTCTTGTAGATGTTGTTGGGCCTCCAAGTGCAGAGGTTTTGTCATGCCCAATATGCGACCCTATCCAAAAGGAACTCGAAGGTCCCACCAAGGATAGACCCGCATATTGAAACGCTTTTGCAAGGTGGATATCATTACATCAACATTACATAATAAAAGGGGGTACATACATAAGGCATACAATGCCACATAAATATAACATCACAATACATCAGAGCATCATCCGACTACTGATGAAACACAAACAGAAACTCAAACGACATCCACCCTGCTAGCCCAGGCTGCCGACCTGGAACCTATCCCCTGATCGAAGAAGAAGCAGAAGAAGAACTCAACACGATCAAGCATCGCTCTCGCGTCATGATCATCGAATAACCTGTACCTGCAACTGTTGTTGTAGTAATCTGTGAGGCATGAGGACTCAGCAATCCCATTACCATGGGTATCAAGACTAGCAAAGCTTAAAGGGAAAGGAAGGGGTAAAATGGTGAGGCTGCAGCAGCGACTAAGCATATAAGGTGGCTAACATACGCAAATAAGAGCGAGAAGAGAGCAAGCGGAACGGTCGTCAACTAGTAATGATCAAGAAGTGATCCTGAACTCCTACTTACGTCGAACATAACCCAAAACCGTGTTCACTTCCCGGACTCCGCCGAGAAGAGACCATCACGGCTACACACGCGGTTGATGCGTTTTGATTCGGATCTGGTGTCAAGTTATCTACAACCGGACATTAACAAATTCCCATCTTCCTATAACCGCAGGCACGACTTTCGAAAGATTATACCCTGCAGGGGTGTCCCAACTTAGCCCATGACAAGCTCTTGCGATCAACAAAGGAATAGACCTTCTCCCAGGAAGACCCGATCAGACTCGGAATCCCGGTTTACAAGACATTTCAGCAATGGTAAAACAAGACCAGCAAGACCGCCCGATGCGCCGACAATCCCGATAGGAGCTGCACATATCTCGTTCTTAGGGCAACACCGGATAAGCTAAGCGTACAGGAACCGACGAACCAAGTTGCCAAGGAATGGTCCCGCACGGTGCTCTAGGTTGGACCAACACTTAGACAAGCACTGGCCCGGGGGGGGGGGCTGTAATAAAGATGACCCTTGGGTTAATTACTCCCAAGGGAAATATAGGTGGTGGTGAGGCAAATGGTAAAACCAAGGTTGGGCCTTGCTGGAGGAGTTTTATTCAAAGCGAACTGTCAAGGGGGTCCCATAAATCACCCGACCGCGTAAGGAACGCAAAATCCGGGAACATAACACCGGTATGACGGAAACTAGGGCGGCAAGAGTGGAACAAAACACCAGGCATAAGGCCGAGCCTTCCACCCTTTACCAAATATATAGATGCATTAATAATATAAGAGATATTGTGACATCCCAAACAAAAACCTGTCCACCATGGAGCAATCTTCAACTTCACCTGCAACTAGCAACGCTATAAGAGGGGCTGAGCAAAGCGGTAACATAGCCAAACAATGGTTTGCATAGGAAAGGTGTCAAAGTTTAGAGGTTCATGGCAATTTGGGAGGCTTGAAGAGCAAGAGATAGGTAACGCAGCATAGCGATAGAACGGAGCAACTAGCATAGCAATGATAGTAATGAGATCCAGGGTAGCGGTCATCTTGCCTGAAATCCCGCAAGGAAGAAGAACGAGTCCTTGAAGAAGATGAACGGGAGTAGTCGAACGAATCCTCACAATCGCAACATTACCGGAACTAAGAAGCAACACCGGAAAGAAACAAACAACATGGTAAATGCACAAGCATAAACATGGCATGATGCACAAACAAGTACGATGCATGTCCGGTTTAAAGAGGCATGGCATGGCAAAGTGCAACAAACAATACTACAAGTTAAGTGGAGCTCAATATGCAACGAGTTGCATATTGAAGAAACACCACATGCAAGTATTTAGTTCTCTCTCGTTTTGTACCCAACAATATTAAATGTTGTTAAACGTGGCAAGAGGTAAAGCATAATGAAACTACCTATCTAGACAAATTTAAATGAGGCCGAAAGTAACAAACAACAAGTCCGGAAAATCCCCATATGCATATTATGGATTTGGTACTGTTCTGCCCTAAACACAATTTTAATGTTGTTAAACAGCAACATAAAGTGGACCATGTTAATCTAGGCATTTTTCCACCCCATATACATATAAAGTTTATTAAAAACCAAGCTACGGTTATTTAGTTATGAATTAAATCATTTTAACATGGCATTTTAGCAAATTAATGCAAACAGCAATTTAAACATTTTAAACATGGATGAAAATGGCATATTATTAATCTACACAATTTTCTGAGCATTTTACATATATAAAACATTTTGATATGATGCATATTTGATGAGTTATTAAATGCATGAACTCTAGGGACTTTTCTGCAAATCTGTAATTGCCTGGATAATAGAGAAAATCACAGCGCAGGAAATAAAAACAACACGGGCCGCATCTGGTTGGCCCAATCGGCAAAAAGAACAGAGGGCGCTGGGGGTGGCCTCACCTAGTGGGCTGAGGCCCAGCCGGTGGAGAGGCTTGGGGCAGGCGGAGCTAGTTGGGCCGAGGCGAAGCCGGCCCAGGCGCGTGCGGTCGAGCGCTGGTCAACAGGAGCGATGCGGGGCGCTGAAGCAGTCGTGGCGCTCGTCTGCCTCTGACGAGAGGAAGCAGGGGCAGCGGCTGGCGATGCGGGCGACGTGGATACGGCCGGGAATAGGAGATGTTCGACATGGGCTGCCGGATCTTGGCGGATCCGAGGCCGGACGGCTTGCGGCGATGGGGACTTGGGGCGCCGGAGGTGGGCCTTGCCGGCGGAACCGACCGGGAACGGGCAAGGGCAGCGGAGGCCGGCCTGATCTGGGGCGCGGGTGCAGGTGACGACGGAATGGAGCAGAGCTTGGGGGGGTGGAGCTAGCTCCCAGCAACGATGTTGAGCGAGACAAGGCGGGAGCGGCGTGGATGAAGACCGACTCCACAGCCGCGGGTCACAGGAAGGCACGGCTCCGGCGCGCAGGGGCTGGAGACAAGGTACGGAAGGGCGGCTTCCATGGCCTCCTCATGTTCCTGTAGACAGAGAGAAACGAGAGAGATTTGAGATGAGAGGGAGCAACGAGATGAACAAGGAGAAAGGAGGGGTGGAGCGGGGACGCGGGGTCCTGCTGGTGCGACGGTGGATCGGGCAGGCGACAAGTGGTTGGTCCGGTTGGAAAATCGAGGGAGGATCGGGAGGGATCCCGAGAGAACAGTGGCGGCGGCGGACATGGAAGGATGGGACAGGATCCCTAGATCCTAGGGTTGTGCACTATTTATATTGCAATATGATTAGGGTAGGGGCTATCACGTCCCTACGATCGTAAACGGACGGTCGCGAATAAAATAGTTAGGGAGCCCAATTAACAAAACGGAGGTGTTTTGTGGATGTTTGGGGATGATTCGGATCCAACGGTCACAACAGCTCGGGTCGGGTTCGGGGGAGTTTCGGACGCGCGCGCGAGGGGTCTAAGAGCTAGCAAGAGGGGTTAGGTGGTCATGGAACGGTCAACGAAGGCAAGGGGTTTGATGCACTGTGCAAAGAGGGATTAGATGGGCTGTGCGAAGGGGGGTTGGGCTGAGAAGAGAGAAGAGAAGGCAGCCCGGCAATAGTTTCCGAATCGAAAACGTCTGACGCTAGACCGACTATATCGCGGTTATATATATAACAGTTGGGCAGTCAAACGGACTCGGAATGCGACGAAACTTGGCAGGCGGTGTGTCTACACTATAATAAGACCGCACGACAAGTTGCAACCCATTCCGAGAACGTTTTATGCCACTTTACGGAGGTGCCGCGGGCGCGTGTGAGAGTGTCGGGGCTCAGAACGGACAACGGAGAGAACCGGCGGAACCTGAACGGATGCAAGTTTTATGAAAACGATGCCGATGCAATGCGAATGATGACATGAGACGAGATGCATAACAATAACAAAATGCAAAACAACAGACAAAAACCCAACCACGGAGGAAATAACATATAGCATCTCCGGAAAAGGCAAGAGTCGGAGTTACGAATATGGAAAGTTGCATTCGGGGCGTTACAGGTTTGTAGGACAGTAGCAAATTTCCCTCAAGTGGATGACTAAGGCTTATCAATCCATGGTCGGCGTAGGATGAAGATGGTCTCTCTCAAACAACCGTGCAACCAAATAACAAAGAGTCTTTCGTGTCCCCAATACACCCAATACAATGGTAACTGTATAGGTGCAGTGGTTCGGGGAAGAGATGGTGATACAAGTGCAATATGGATGGTAGATATAGGTTTATGTAATCTGAAAATATAAAACAGCAAGGTAGCAAGTAACAAAAGTGAACGAAAACGATATTGCAATGCTTCGAAACAAGGCCTAGGGTTCATACTTTCACTAGTGCAAGTTCTCTCAAGAATGATAATATAATTAGATCATATAACAATCCCTCAACATGCAACAAAGAGTCACTCCAAAGTCACTAATAGCGGAGAACAAACGAAGAGATTATTGTAGGGTACGAAACCACCTCAAAGTTATTCTTTCCGATCAATCCATTGGGCTATTCCTATAAGTTTCAAAAACAGACCTAGAGTTCGTAGTAAAATAACACGTTAAGACACTAATCAACAAAAACCATAATGTCACCTAGATACTCCAATGTCACCACAATTATCTGCGGTTTTGATTATACGATATGCATCACACAATCTCAGATTCATCTATTCAAACCAACACAAAGAACTTCAAAGAGTGCCCCAAAGTTTCTATCGGAGAGTCAAGACGAAAACGTGTGCCAACCCCTATGCATAAGTTCACAAGGTCACTGAACCCGCAAGTTGATCACCAAAACATACATCAAGTGGATCACGTGAATATCCCATTGTCACCACAAATAAACACATGCAAGACATACATCAAGTGTTCTCAAATCCTTAAAGACTCAATCCGATAATTTAACTTCAAAGGGAAAACTCAATCCATTACAAGAAGGTAGAGGGGGAGAAACATCATAAGATCCAACTATAATAGCAAAGCTCACGTTACATCAATATCAAGCCCTATCGAGAACACGAGAGAGAGAGAGAGAGAGAGATCAAACACATAGCTACTGGCACATACCCTCAGCCCCGAGGGTGAACTACTCCCTCCTTGTCATGGAGAGCGTCGGGATGATGAAGATGGCCACCGGTGATGGATCCCCCCTCCGATAGGGTGGCGGAACAGGGTCCCGATTGGTTATTGGTGGCTACAGAGGCTTGAAGCGGCGGAACTCTCGATCTAGGTTTTGTTCTAGAAGTTTGGGGATATATAGGAGGGGTTGGCGTCGGTTTCACGTCAGGGGGCCCCATAGGGAGTCCACGAAGGAGGGGGCGCCCCCTCCACCCTCGTGGGGCCCACAGGACTCCGCTCTGGTAGCTTTTCATTCCAGTATTTTTTATATTTTCCAAAAAAAATCGCGGTTGATTTTCAACGCATTCCGAGAACTTTTATTTCTGCACAAAAAGAACACCACGATAGTTCTGCTGAAAACAGCGTCAGTCCGGGTTAGTTCTAACCAAATTATACCAAAATCATGTAAAAACATTATAAACATGTCATGAAAAAATAAAGAATTACAGATACATTGGAGACGTATCAGGCTTCGCCTACACACTACGAAAATGTGACCGAGGGTGTAAATGGTGGAGGGGGGCTCCGCACACGGATAACAATTCATCTGCCTAATGCTAGGCGCCCCCTCCCACATATATATAGGTGGGAGGGAGGGAGGAGCAGCCAAAGGAGGCGCCCAAGTAGGAGAAATCCTACTTGGGGTCTCTCCCAAGCCGCGCCCCCTTTCCTTATTATTTGTGCGGGGAAAGGCAAGAGAGGGTGGCACCCCCCTTTCCTTTTTCCCATGAGAGGGAAAGGTAGGAGGGGCTAGCCCTCCCCTTTTTCCTTCCCTAGTGCTGGCCAAACAAGGGAGGGGGCGCACCAGCCCCCTAGTGGCATGGTCTGTTCCCTCCTTTGGCCCATAAGGCCCATATCTTGCCGGGGGGGAGGGCGGAACCCCTTCCAGTGACCCAATTCCTTCCCGGTACGTCCCGAAACACTTCCGTGTCCAAATATCATCGTCCTATATATCAATCCTTACCTATAACACTATATCGTCAACGAACGTTAAGCATGCGGACCCTACGGGTTCGAGAACTATGTAGACGTGATCGAGACACCTCTCCGGTCAACAACCAATAGCGGAACCTGGATGCCCATATTGGCTCCTACATATTCTATGAAGATATTTAACGGTCAAACCATTGTGATGGCATACATAATTCCCTTTGTCCATCGGTATGTTACTTGCCCGAGATTCGATCGTCGGTATCTTCATACCTAGTTCAATCTCATTACCTACAAGGCTCTTTACTCGTTCCATAATACATCACCTCGTGACTAACTCCTTAGTCGTTTTCTTGCAAGGTTATGATGTTTATTACCGAGAGTGCCGAGAGATACCTCTTCGTCACGTAGAGTGACAAATCCCAATCTCGATCCATGCCAACTCAACAGAAACCTTAGAAGATACCTCTAGAGCATCTTTATAATTTTCCAGTTATATTGTGATGTTTGATAGCACACAAGGTATTCCTCCAGTATCCGGGAGTTGCATGATCTCATGGTCAAAGGAATATGTATTTGACGTTAAGAAAGCAGTAGCAATAAATTGAACGATCATATGCTAAGCTAACAGATGGGTCTTGTCCATCACATCATTCTCCTAATGATGTGATACCGTTATCAAATGACAAATCATGTCCATGGTTAGGAAACCTTAACCACCTTTGATTAACGAGCTAGTCTAGTAGAGGCACACTAGGGACACAGTGTTTGTTTATGTATTCACACATGTCTAGCATGAATAATGAACCTTTATCATGAATAATGAAATATAAAATAACAAATTTATTATTGCCTCTAGGGCATATTTCCTCCAGTCTCCCACTTGCACTAGAGTCAATAATCTAGATTACATTGTAATGAATCTAACACCTATGGAGTCTTGGTGCTGATCATGTTTTTCTCGTGGAAGAGGCTTAGTCAATGGGTCTGCCACACTCAAATCCATATGTATCTTGCAAATTTGTATGTCTCCATCCTTGACTTGTTCACGTATGGAGTTGAAGCATCTCTTGCTGTGTTTGGTTATCTTGTGAAGCCTGGATTCCTTCGCCATGGCAATTGCTCTAGTGTTGTCACAAAAGATTTTCATTGGGCCCGATGCACTAGGTATTACACCCAGATCAGATATGAACTCTTTCATCCAGACTCCTTCATTTGCTGCTTCCGAAGCAGCTATGTACTCCGCTTCACGTGTAGATCCCGCCATGATGCTCTGCTTGGAACTGCACCAACTGACAGCTCCACCATTCAATATAAATACGTATCTGGTTTGTGACTTAGAGTCATTCGGATCAGTGTCAAAGCTAGCATTGACATAACCATTTACGACAAGCTCTTTGTCACCTCCATAAACGACAAACATATCCTTAGTCCTTTTCAGGCACTTCAGGATGTTCTTGACCGCTGTCCAGTAATCCACTCCTGGATTACTTTGCTACCTCCCTGCTAGACTTATGGCAAGGCACACATCAGGTCTGGTACACAACATAGTATACATGATAGAACCTATAGCTAAGGCATAGGGAATGACTTTCATTTTCTCTCTATCTTCTGCAGCGGTCGGGCTTTGAGTCTGACTCAACTTCACACCTTGTAACACAGGAAAGAACCCTTTCCTTGATTGATCCATTTTGAACTTCTTCAAAACTTTGTCAAGGTATGTGCTTTGTGAAAGTCCTATTAAGCGCCTCGATCTATCTCTATAGATCTTGATGCCCAGTATATAAGCAGCTTCACCGAGGTCTTTCATTGAAAAACTCTTATTCAAGTATCCCTTCATGCTATCTAGAAATTCTATATCATTTCCAATCCACAATATGTCATCTACATATAATATCAGAAATGCTACACAGCTGCCACTCACTTTCTTGTAAATACAGGCTTCAACGAAAGTCTGTATAAAACCATATGTTTTGATCACCTCATCAAAGCGTATATTCCAACTCCGAGATGCTTGCACCAGTCCATAGATGGATCGCTGGAGCTTGCACACTTTGTTAGCATCTTTAGGATCGACCAAACCTTCTGGTTGCATCATATACAACTATTCTTTAAGAAATCCATTGAGGAATGTTGTTTTGACGTCCATTTGCCAGATTTCATAATCATAAAATGCGACAATTGCTAACATGATTCGGACGGACTTAAGCATCGCTACGGGTGAGAAGGTCTCATCGTAGTCAACCCCTTTAACTTGTCGAAAACCTTTTGCGATAAGTCGAGCTTTGTAGATAGTAACATTACCATCAGCGTCATTCTTTTTCTTGAAGATCCATTTACTCTCTATGGCTTGCCAATCATCAGGCAAGTCCACCAAAGTCCACACTTTGTTCTCATACATGGATCCTATCTTAGATTTCATGGCCTTAAGCCATTTGTCGGAATCTGGGCTCATCATAGCTACTTCATAATTTGTAGGTTCGCCATGGTCTAGTAACATGACTTCCGGCACAGGATTATCGTACCACTCTGGTGCAGAACATGCTCTGTTCGACCTACGAGCCTAGTAGTAACTTGATCTGAAGTTTCATGATCATCATCATTAAATTCCTCTCTAGTTGGTGTAGGCATCACGGGAATGGATTTCTTTGATGTGCCACTTTCCAAATTGAGAGAAGGTACAATTACCTCATCAAGTTCTATTTTCCTCCTACTCACTTATTTTGAGAAAAAGTCCTTCTCTAGAAAGGTTCCATTCTTGGCAACAAAGATCTTGCCTTTGGATCTGTGGTAGAAGGTGTACCCAATTGTTTCCTTAGGGTATCCTATTAAGACACACTTCTCCGATTTAGGTTCGAGCTTATCATGCTGAAGCCTTTTGACATAAGTGTCGCATCCCCAAACTTTAAGAAATGATGGCTTAGATTTCCTGCCAAACCACAGTTCATACGGTGTCGTCTCAACGGATTTAGATGGTGCCCTGTTTAATGTGAATGCAGCTGTCTCTAATGCATAACCCCAAAATGATAGTAGCAAATCAGTAAGAGACATCATAGAACGCACCATATCTAATAAAGTACGGTTACGATGTTAGGACACAACATTACGCTGTGGTGTTCCAGGTGGCGTGAGTTGTGAAACTATTCCACATTGTTTTAAATGAAGGACAAACTCGTAACTCAAATATTCGCCTCCGCGATCAGATCGTAGAAACTTTATTTTCTTGTTACGATGATTCTCCACTTCACTCTGAAATTCTTTGAACTTTTCAAATGTTTTAGACTTGTGTTTCATTAAGTAGATATACCCACATATGCTCAAATCATCTGTGAAGGTCAGAAAATAACGTTACCCGCCGCGCGCTTCAGTACTCATCAGACCGCATACATCGATATGTATTATTTCCAATAAGTCATTAGCTTGCTCCATTGTTCCGGAGAATGGAGTTTTAGTCATCTTGCCCATGAGGCATGGTTCCCAAGTATCAAATGATTCATAATCAAGTGAATCAAAAAGCCCATCAGCATGGAGTTTCTTCATGCTCTTTACACCAATATGACCTAAACGACAGTGCCACAAATATGTTGCATTATCATTATCAACTTTGCATCTTTTGGCATCAATATTATGAATATGTGTATCACCACAATTGGGATTCAACAGAAATAGACCACTCTTCAAGGGTGCACGACCATAAAAGATATTACTCGTATAAATAGAACAACCATTATTCTACGATTTAAATGAATAACCGTCTCGCACTAAACAAGATCTAGATATAATGTTCATGCTCAAGCTGGCACCAAATAACAATTATTTAGGTCTAAAACTAATCCCGAAGGTAGATGTAGAGGTAGCGTGCCGACGACGATCAAATCAACCTTGGAACCATTCCCGACGCGCATTAGTAAGGTACACATCAATAACATGTATATCAAATATACCTTTGTTCACTTTGCCATCCTTCTTATCCGCCAAATACTTGGGGCAGTTCCGCTTTCAGCGACTCATTCCTTTGTAGTAGAAGCACTCAGTTTCAGGCTTGGGTCCAGCTTTGGGCTTCTTCCCGGGAGTGGCAACTTGCTTGCCATTCTTCTTGAAGTTCCCTTTCTTTCCCTTACCCTTTTTCTAGAAACTAGTGGTCTTGTTAACCATCAACACTTGATGCTCCTTTTTGATTTCTACCTTCGCGGCTTTAAGCATTGCGAAGAGCTCGGGAATTGTTTTGTTCATCCCTTGCATATTATAGTTCATCACGAAGCCTTTGTAGCTTGGTGGCAGTGATTGAAGAACTCTGTCAATGACACAGTCAACAGGAAGTTCAACTCCCAGCTGAGTAAAGTGTTTATAATACCCATACATTTTGAGTATGTGTTCACTAACAGAACTGTTCTCCTCCATCTTGTAGCTATAGAACTTGTTGGAGACTTCATATCTCTCAACCCGGGCATTTGCTTGAAAATATTAACTTCAACTCTTGGAACATCTCATATGCTCCATGACGTTCAAAATGTCTTTGAAGTACCGGTTCTAAGCCATAAAGCATGGTCCGCTGAACTATCAAGTAGTCATCAGCATCTACTCCTGCAGCAGGTTCTATGCAGCAATGAGAATAATCCACAAGTTATGAACCCAGTCCGCGTAGTTACTACATCATCTTTCAACTTAGCTTTCTCTAGGAACACATTAAAATTCTGGGGAACGGTAGCACGGGCCATTGATCTACAACATAGATATGTAAATACTATCTGGACTAAGTTCACGATAAATTAAGTCCAGTTAATCAAATTACTTAGGAACTTCCACTTAAATAGACATCCTTCAAATCATCTAAGTGATACGTGATCCAAATCAACTAACACATGTCTGATCATCACTTGAGATGGGGTAGTAATCAATGGTGAACATCTCTTTGATGATCATATCTACTATATGCACTACAAAAAAAAAGACACATCCGTGACAGTTTGGGCCAAACGAATTTTTTTCCTGCCATGCTTATGACACTTATATGATGATAATTGTGACAATACCCGGTATCATTATAGATGTGGTGGGATCCTACTTCTATGACAAAAAATGGGCTTTTCATCCTGGGCGGGCCGGAGACGCAGCTGCATGACATTCTTTGGGCCGTCCATGACGGAAAAACCCGTGGTAGAAGCGAGGGCGAGGAAAATATCAGGGAGTTCCCGATTACGGTGGGTGGTAGGGGCCTATCGATGCGCGTTTCTCTCATACACGTATGCGTGTGGGTGCGAGGCCTTGAGCTCTAACTGAACCCGAGCGAGGCATTTGCCTATTGGACCCGAGCGATTGCACTGCAGGCTACGCGTTACTGAACCCGAGCGATCGATCGATCTGGCTGTTAACTGAAGCCGATCGAACCTGTTGCCCCGTGATGAATAATGAGTGTTGTTGGGGGTTGGATGAACAATTCCTGGTGGGGGTTGGATGAACAGGATCCCATGGTAGTAGAGGTTGTTGCCGCTGGATGAATAGGACCCCGATCGAGCCGGTTGGGGTGGATGAATAGGACCCCGTGGAGGGCTGGATGAACAGTAGCTGGTGGAGGGCTGGTTGAACAGTAGCCAGTGGAGGGCTGGATGAAAAGTAGCCCATGGAGGGGTGGTTGAACAGGATCCCGTGGAGAGGGCTGGTTGAACAGTAGCCGGTGGAGGAGCGTTGGAGGCTGGATGAACATGAGGCCGTGGATGAACAGTAGTTGGTGGAGGCAGGAGGGAGACGCCGTGGATGAACAGTTGCAGGTGGAGGCTGGAGGAGGTCCACGTTGGATGAACAGTAGCCCATGGAGGCTGGAGCGAGGCAGTAGATAGTGGATGAACAGTAGCCCATGGAGTCCCGTTTTGCGGTATGCCACACCCCTCCCGATGAATAGGACTCCCGTTTCGACCGTAGGAGGTCGAAGATAAGTCAATTTCCTTCGTTCTGTGGTACGCCACACCCCTCCCGATCAATAGGACCCCGTTTCGACCATAGGCACTCGAACACAAGTCCGTTTCCTCCATCTTGCAGAATGCCAGACCCCTCCCGGTGAACATGATCCCGTTTTGACTGTAGGCGATCAAACACAAGGCTCCATTCCGCGGTACGCCATGACTCGTTTCGGTTGTTCCGTCCAAGACGGTTGGCTCCCGATGAACACGATGCATCCCGTTTCCTCCCGATGAACACGACGACGCAGTTTCTCCGTTACGACCCAGCCGGTTGGCTGCCGATGAACAGGACTCATGAGCCCTGGCCGTACATATCCGCGAGTAGGCGTTCAAGGACCCCCCGCATGTATGTACGTGGCCGTATTTACTTTCTTGCACCCTGGCTGTACGTACGTGTACATGATATTGACGGGACTGCGTGACATGCTACGTGCACGCCTCTACTATGACACGTGCCCTTCCTTACTCGACCATGGTTCATCGCTGCAGCCTGCAGACAAACTGATCGACCAGTATGTACGTACATGTTCGCGACCAGGATGACAATGCTACGTATGCTTCGAGCAGGTGGGTCCCGACTGTCAGGGAGGATAAGGAGGCACTTCCTTGCATGCGAAGATGTAGCTGGTGGGTCCCAGCAGTCGGGAGAAACGTTTTTTTGTGAAACACGATGGCCTGTCCGCTGCGTCCTTGCTGTCAGGTGGAGGAATCATTATTTTGCACGTAATAAGGTTGCACTTCCTTGCTGCAGTTGTGGACCCAGCTGTCAGCCTCTCCACGTACAGTACTCTTCCGATGTAAGTCGTTCCTTGACCACATTGACCACACCGCACAGAGAGCACCAAGCTGGTGGACAATGGCGAGGCCTTGGAAGGGGACGACGTGGAGCCAGGGAAGACGCGGCAGTGGATGCCCACGCAGAGAGGAGTACGAGGGTTGATCGGTTCGGCTGCGCTATGGGGCTGCCATCGTGGAGAATAACAGGGGGTGTGGTTGAGTAGAGGGATGGCCTGGCTAGAGATGGGAGTAGTAGGGGCGATGAGACCTCCGCAGCAGCACAGCCAACCACAGGCGGCAGGAGGAGGCGGCACCACCGGCGCTAGTTTGGGCGGCTAGAGCAAGAAGACCAGAGGTTGAAGAAGCACTATGGTCGTTGGATGGACATCGTACGGTCACTGGAGCTAGAATCGTTCATATTGACTAGGTGGACAAAGCCCTCCGTCCGCGTCAACTTAGTAGGCCCACAAGTCAGCCTCCCACTATGGTGGGTCCCAGCTAGCAGGGGGAGCATTCATTTTTTTTGTACGTAATAAGGAGGGACTTCCTTGCGTGCAAAGATATAGCTGGTGGTTCCGAGATGTTAGCAGGGGGGCGTTTTTTCACGAAATACAAAGGCCCTTATGGTGGGTCCCAGCTATCAGGTCGAGGAATAATTATTTTGCGCGTAATAAGGAGGTATTTCCCTGTGTGCGGCCTTGGACCCAGCTTCTAGCCTCTCCATGTACAGTCCACTTCTGATGGATGTTGTTCGTTGACCATGTTTACCATGCCATGCCGAGAGCACCAGGGTGGTGGACGACTGCGAGGCCTAGGAAGGGAATGACATGGAGCCAGGGAAGACTAGGCAGTTGTTTCCCATGCGGAGGGGAGCACGAGGGTTTACTGGTTCGCTGCCGTCGCCGGAGAATAACAACAGGTGTGGGTGGGTAGAGGGATGGCTAGGCCAGCCATGGGAGTACGGTGGGGCGGTGAGGCCTGCATGGCAGCACAGCCGGTCGCGGGAGGATGGAGCACACAGTCCCACCAGTGCTTGTTTGAGTGGCTGGAGCAAGAAGAGAAGATATTGAAGAAGCATGACGACTGTTGGATGGACATCTAACAGTCACTGCTCTCGTGTGTTGACTAAGTTGACACGGCGTTGCATGTACGTCAACCTTTTTTTATGAAAGCGTACACGTCAACCTATAGCAGGCGCACAAGTCAGCCTCAAATGCGTGGAAAACAACATACAACCCATCTGCCATTATTTCTAATAATTTATAGCCCATTTGCTAATTCTTAAGGAGTTTTTGGAGCCCATCTTCTTTTGTTAGCATTACAGCCCATATTGTGGCCATGGTTAAAAAATATGTGAAATTTTGCACATTTCCGTGCGGTCAACTGTTTTTAATCCTGAAATTTCGAGTCACATTCAAACTAATTTGAAAAATAATTTATATAAATATAAAATCCAAATAATTGTCCATGCATAAAATCAATGGAATTTAAAATCTTGTAATAAAAAATGAAACTAATTCCCGGTTTGATGTGTTTTAAAAATGTACAACCCATTTCTCATTATCGATAGCCCATTTTCTGGGCAAGCCGAATGAAACTCTCCCCATCTTGAAAGATTTGCAGCCCAGCAGGGTTGACAAAGCAAGTAGGCCTCGTTTGGGTATTTCTTTAAAAAAGTAGAACTAGGCTAGCCATTTTCAGCAAGAAAAAAACACAACTGGGCTCATGATGTGGTAAACATAAATAAAACCCTGGCTAGACAGGCCACAGCCCCCGCACAACCCCGTTGTTACCCTGATCCGTCGCTAAAACTAGAATAAATAATTCCTTGTTCTTAAAAAAAGTAAATAACAACTGCGCGACCTGCTGGGTCCCTGGTGTCAGCCGCTTATTGTGTAATTCTCTCGTTTATTGACTACGTTGACAATGGCGTGAGCCCAGATGTCCAACAATTAGGAGGAACCATTTTTTTGGGCTCGTAATAACGAGGCACTTGCTTGCGTACTGCCATGATGCTGGTGGGTCCCTACTGGCATCCTCTCCATGTACAGTCATCTCCTTGTTCCACTCGGTTGTTGACGACGTTGACAATGCAAGAGGGCGGTGCACCGAGCACGGCGAGCGAACTAGGGCGGAGGACGACGGCGAGGCCTCAGACGGAATGAACAGGAGTCGTGGAAGATGCGTCGGTCCAGTCACAGGCGGAGGGGACTACGGATGTACGAGGGTTGACTGGTTCGGGTGCGGGTGCATGTTGGGGCTGACGTCCCCGGAGAATAACAGGACATGTGGGGGAATTGATGGAGGGACTGGTCAACGTTGGAGGGTACGATAAGGCAGCGGAGGCGCAACCAGCCGTGGGAGGCGGGAGCAGGCGGAACCGACGGGGTGGTTTGGTTCGGGCGGCTAGAGGAAAATATAAGAGATAGAAGATACACGATAGATGTTGGATGTCAATCCAACGACCGTTAGGCAGAATCTGTAGTAGTGAGGAAGAAGGGGAGCTGGGGTTTTCTATAGGAGTGAGGTGAGGAATTTGGGGGTACGAGTGGAGCGAGCTGACTTGAGGTGGGTGCTAGGTTTTTTGGGGGGGCGGTATGCTGGGTGTGGGTAGCACCTCTCATTAAGTAAATATATGGGATTTTGAATTGATTTTATTATTTACTAGGGTGGATGGGCTGTTTTGTCTTGGGCCTAGAGAAACAATTACTACTAGTACAGTGGAGACACTCTACAGCTAACCAGAAAAACAATTACTACTAGTACAGTGGATACACTATCGCTTCTGGATCCTCCGAGGTCATCGAAACGTCTCCCTCTACTGAATGTCGTTTTACTTTTGTTCACCGAGATGCGGACCATGCAGCGCGCGGGCCCAAATGCCATCCACCAAATTAGAAGGCAGTATGCAGGCGGAGAGTCACCACAGTCGTAGCGTGGCAGTAACAAGCGTCGTATCACAAAACCCCACCTCCCGTAGTCTAAGTTTGACGAATGAAGAAACCATCATTTCACTCTTCGCTGAATCCCCTTCTCCCTCACCGTCTTCAAGAAAGCCAACACTCGCATCTGCCACTGTTCTTCTCTCCCAACGAAGGGAAGGTAAGCGGATCCGTGATGTCGGTATATTTTCATTCAAAAAAAGAACTTTTGCAAAGCAGTAACCGATCCTCACTCTTTTTTTGTTTCATTGTTGTTGCGATTGTGTTTTCCTTTCAGTGGCCTCCTAGTATTCGTTAGTTTCATGATGGACCAAGGAGAACCAGGCAAAGATCTGCCGATGTTGGAGCAGATGCGGGAGGCTGACACCCACGAGATAGAGAGCTCCAAGAAGATAGAGGCAGCCACCGAGCCAACCACAGATATGCTCACAAACACTACTGAGATGGTCAATGATAACCCACAAGTATAGGGGATCGCAACAGTTTTCGAGGGTAGAGTATTCAACCCAGATTTATTGATTCGACACAAGGGGAGCCAAAGAACATGCTCAAGTATTAGCAGCTGAGTTGTGAATTCAACCACACCTGAAAGACTTAATATCTGCAGCAAAGTATTTAGTAGCAAAGTAGTATGGAGGTAACGGTAACGGTGGCAAAATTAAAAGTAGCAGTTTTGTAGCAATCATAACAATGGCAACGAAGAAGTAACTAGGCAAAGATCAATATGTGCAAAGTTCGTAGGAAATGGATCAATGATGGATAATTATGTCGGATGCAATTCATCATGCAACAGTTATAACATGGGGTGACACAAAACTAGCTCCAGTTCATCAATGTAATGTAGGCATGTATTCTGAATATAGTCATACATGCTTATGGAAAAGAACTTGCATGACATCTTTTGTCCTACCCTCCCGTGGCAGCGGGGTCCTATGGGAAACTAAGGGATATTAAGGCCTCCTTTTAATAGAGTACCGGACCAAATCATTAGCACTTAGTGAATACATGAACTCCTCAAACTAGGGTCATCATCCAGAAGTGTCCCGACTATTGTCACTTCTGGGTTTTCCGGATCATAACATGTAGTAGGTGACTATAACTTGCAAGATAGGATAAAGAACTCACATATATGCATGAAAACATAATAGTTTTAGATCTGAAATCATGGCACTCGGGCCCTAGTGACAAGCATTAAGCATGGAAAAGTCATAGAAACATCAATCTTAGAACATAATGGATACTTGGGATCAAACCCTAACAAAACTAACTCGATTACAAGGTAAATCTCATCCAACCCATCACCGTACAGCAAGCCTACGATGGGATTACCCATGCACGGCAGTGAGCATCATGAAATTGGTGATGGAGGATGGTTGATGATGACGATGGCGACGGATTCCCCTCTCCGGAGCTCCGAATGGACTCCAGATCAGCCCTCCTGAGGAAGATTAGGGCTTGGCGGCGGCTCTGTATCATAAAACGCGATGAATCCTTCTCCTTAATTTTTTTTCTCCTCGAATGCGAATATATGGAGTTGGAGTTGAGGTCAGTGGAGGTCCAGGGGGCCCGTGAGGCAGGGGCGCACCGTGCACCCTCGTGGACAGGGTGTGGGCCCCCTTATGTTGATTCTTCCGCCAATATTTTTTATTAATTACGAAAAGTGACTCCGTGGAGTTTTAGGTCATTCCAAGAACTTTTATTTCTGCAAAAAAATAACACCATAGCAGTTCTGCTGAAAACAGCGCCAGTCCGGGTTAGTTCCATTCAAATCATGCAAGTTAGAGTCCAAAACAAGGGCAAAAGTATTGGGAAAATTAGATACATTGGAGACGTATCAACTCCCCCAAGCTTAAACCTTTGCTTGTCCTCAAGCTATTCAGTTGACAAACTGAAAGTGATAAAGAAAAAACTTTACAAACTCTGTTTGATCTTGTTGTTGCAAATATGTAAAGCCAGCATTCAAGTTTTCGGCAAAGGTTATGAACTAACCATATTCACATTAACACTTAGGTCTCACATTTACTCATATCAATGGCATAATCAACTAGCAAGCAATAATAATAAATCTAGGATGAAAACTCTTTCTCAAAACAATCATAATATGATATAACAAGATGGTATCTCGCTAGCCCTTTCTGAGACCGTAAAACATAAATGCAGAGCACCCCAGAAGATCAAGGACTGACTAGACATTGTAATTCATGGCAAAAGAGACCTAGTCATAGTCATACTCAATGTAAATTAGTAACAATGCATGCAAATGACAATGGTTCTGTCCAACTGGTGCTTTTTAGTTAGAGAATGATGACTCAACATAAAAGTAAATATATAGGCCCTTCGCAAAGGGAAGCAGGGATTTGCAGTGGTGCCAGAGCTCGAATTTTTAAATAGAGATAAATACTATTTTGAGTGGCATACTTTCATTGTCAACATAACAACCAAGAGATCTCGATATCTTCCATGCTACATACATTATAGGTGGTTCTCAAACAAAATGGTAAAGTTTATACTCCCCCACCACCAACGAGTACATTCCATGGCTGGCCCGAAACAACGGGTACCGTCCAACTAACAACAATCCTGGGGGAGTTTTGTTTGCAATTATTTTGATTTGATTTGAGCATGGGACTGGGCATCCCGGTTACCGGCCATTTTCTCGTTAATGATGAGCGGAGTCCACTCATCGTGAGAATAACCCGCCTAGTATGGAAGATATAGACAACCCTAGTTGATACATGAGCTATTCGAGCATACAAAACAAAATTTCATTTGAAGGTTTAGAGTTTGGAAGATACAAATTTACTTGGAACGACAGGTAAATACCGTATATAGGAAGGTATGGTGGACTCATATGGAATAACTTTGGGGTTTATGGAAGTGGATGCACAGGCAGTATTCCCGCTTAGTACAAGTGAAGTCTAGAAGAGACTGGGAAGAGACCAACTAGAGAGCGACAACAGTCATGAACATGCATTAGGATTAACCAAAATGAGTGCAAGCATGAGTAGGATATAAATCACCATGAACATAAATATCGTGGAGGCTATGTTGATTTCATTTCAGCTACATGCGTGAACATGTGCTAAGTCAAGCCACTCGAATCATTCAAAGGAGGATACCACCCTATCATACCACATCACAACCATTTTAATAGCATGTTGGCACGCAAGGTAAACCATTATAAACTCCTAGCTAATGAAGCATGGCATGAGCAACTATAATCTCTAATTGTCATTGCAAACATGTTTCATCGATAATAGGCTGAATCAGGAACGATGAACTAATCATATTTACAAAAACAAGGTAGGTCGAGTTCGTACCAGCTTCTCCCATCTCAATCATTTCATCATATATCGTCATTATTGCTTTTCACTTGCACGACCGAACGGTGTGGATAATAATCATAGTGCACGTGCATTGGACTAAGATAGAATCTGCAAGCATTTAATACAAAGGAGAATACAAGGTAATATGGGCTCTTGGTTAGATCAACAATAATGCATATAAGAGCCACTCAACATTTTCATCGTGGTCTTCTCCTCTCAACCCCCAAAGAAAAGAAAAGAACTTCAAAGAAAAATAAAACTATTTACATGGGAAAGCTCCCAACAAGCAAAAGAAGAATGAGAAATCTTTTTGGGTTTTCTTTTAATTACTACTACAAGCATGGAAAGTAAACTAGCTAAAAGCTACAACTATTTTTTTGGTTTTTCTCAAAGTTTTTCAAACACACAAGAAGAAAGCAAGAAAATAAAATAAACTAGCATGGATAGTACAATGAAAAAGTACGATCACCGACAACTAGAATGAGTGTGTGAACATGAATGTAATGTCGATGAGAAATACGTACTCCCCCAAGCTTAGGCTTTTGGCCTAAGTTGGTCTATGCCCATGGATCGAAACAACCCTCTCCGGTGTACTGAGGAGGGTCCTCAGGGTGCCACTGGTTAGCGAGCTCCTCCGGATCCCACTGATAAACATACTCTCGATATGGGTCAATTTGTGGCTCGGGCTCAAGCTCTGGGACTTGTGTCAGCTCCTAGTATGCATAAATGTCCTCGGGCAGGATGAGGTACGTTCCTGAAAGTATGTTAAACAAAGAGGGTGCAGGCAAGATAATAGTCTCACACTTAGTTTTAGCAAATATCAAGTTATACTTAAGTATCTTCTTCTTATTTTTAACAATAAAGTCATGTGCTACCATACTCTTATAGTCTAGCAAAATAGTGGGCAGCAACTTTTCCTCTTTCTCATGATGCTTAATAGGTATCTCAAAATGTTTATCAAGGCGTGAAGCAAAGATATCTCCAAAGATGGGGCCTTTTGTATGGTTTAGACTTAACCGTTTAGCAACAATAGCGCCTAAACTGAAAGTTGTATCACGAAATAAAGCATGGCGCAAAATAGCAAGGTCTGGAGCACTAAGGTTCCCACTGTTCCCGCGACCAATTAAGCATCTACTAGCAAATATTGCAAAGTAACGTAGAACAGGAAAATGTATACTAGTAGTCCTTGCATCTAAAACTTTTCTCGTTTCGCCTACAACAATTTGATCAATAAATCCATCCACATCACTAGGGTGTGGTTCCTCAATGCTGCCCGCAAAGGGCAGCTTGCAAACTACTCAAAAATAATATTGTGACATCTCCTTAAACCCATCATATAAATAAAACTCCATTGATGGTGGTGATTTTCTAGCATGGAAGTAAAAGTTTTGCATGAAAATATTAGTGAGTAGGAGATACTATTCACACTGGTCGTGGAGGAATTCGGTGAGTCCTGCATTCTCAACCAAATCATAGAAGTCGTCGTGAATTCCGGCGGCTCTCAAGAATGCATCACAAGGCGATTCGTACGGTCGAACCTCCGCAGTGCGAGGAAGATTGTACTTGGTCTTTTTATTCTCTTCATTCTGCTTATCCTTCGAGCTTCGGCTCGAGGAGCCCCTCAACAATCTCTTCATCATTTTCTTTCTCTGAAGAATTTCTGAAATTTTAGTGACTCAAAATAAATGCGAACCAAACTCAACAAGATTGATAGCAACTACTCCCACAAGTGCCTAGAGGCTATATCATGCATTAAAACTACTTTGGACCATATAAATTTGACATGTAAACTCAAGAATAGGGTCACCTCAGCAACAAAAAATTGCAATAAATAAAGCACTAAAATGAAAACTGATTGGAACATTGGAGGAGTCACATACCGAAGAACAATCCCTCGAAGCAGTTTTGTGAATGGAGCTTTGAGCAAGGAGATCGGAAATGGCAGCAAAAGGAGCTAGAACACGGGTTTGAGCTACGGGATGATTTAATATGGAGGAACACGAAGTGTGTGGGTGCTGGAATAAGTGGAGGGGGTCCACATGGGACCCACAAGGCAGGAGGGTGTGCCCCAAGGGGGGTGGCCGTGCCCTGCACCCTCGTGGACAAATGGTGGTTCCCCTTGGTGTGTTCTAAGTGCCAGAAATTTGTAAATATTCTACACAAAATCATACTCCATTTTCAGGGCATTTGGAGAACTTTTATTTTTGGGATATTTTCTATTGCACGGATAATTTAGAAAATAGACAGAAAATCTATTTTTGCTTTATTTAAACTAAATAACAAAGAGGAAAAGGAGGGTATAGATAGTTGTGCTTTCTAACGTCATCCATCTCATGCTCATCAAAAGGAATACACTAACAAGGTTGATCAAGTCTTGTTAACAAACTTCTTCTGAATCACATGAAACCAGAGAATTTTCGAATAACACTAGGTTACCTCAACGGGGATATGCATGTCCCCAACAATAAGAATATCATATTTCTTGTTGATAGTAGGAAGGGGAATTCAAAACCTCCAATAGTAATCATTGAAATTTTTCCAATATAATTTATACTATGAGCTTGAGGTTGTTTCTTCGGAAAGTGTACCATATGCTCATTACCATTAACATGAAAAGTGATATTGCCTTTGTTGCAATCAATAATAGCCCATGCAGTATTCAAAAAGGGTCTACCAAGGATGATCGACATACTGTCGTCCTCGAGAATATCAAGAATAACAAAGTCCATTAAAATAGTAACGTTTGCAACCACAACAGGCACATCCTCACAAATACCGACGGGTATAACAGTTGATTTATCGGCCATTTGCAAAGAGATTTTAGTAATTGTCAACTTATTCAAATCAAGTCTGCGATATAAAGAGAGAGACATAACACCAACATCGGCTCCAAGATCACATAAAGCAGTTTTAACATAGTTTCTTTTAATGGAGCATGGTATAGTTGGCTCCTGGATCTCCTAGTTTCTTTGGTATTCCACCCTTAAAAGTATAATTAGCAAGCATGGTGGAAATTTCAGCTTCCGGTAACTTTCTTTTATTTGTAACAATATCTTTCATGTACATAGAATAGGGATTCATTTTAAGCATATTAGTCAAACGCATACGCAAAAAGATAGGTCTAATCATTTCAGCAAAGCGCTCAAAATCCTCATCTTCCTTTTTCTTGGATGGCTTAGGAGGAAAAGGCATGGGTTTCTGAACCCATGGTTCTCTTTCTTTACCGTGTTTCCTAGCAACGAAGTCTCTCTTATCATAACATTGATTCTTTAATTGTGGGTTATCAAGATCAACAGCAGGTTCAATCTCTATATCATGTTATTACTAGGTTGAGCATCAACATGAACATCATCATTAACATTATCACTAGGTTCATGTTCATTACCAGATTGTGTTTCAGCATCAGAAATAGAAATACCATTGGGATTCTCAGGTGTGTCTATAACAGGTTCACTAGAAGCATGCAAAGTCCTATCATTTTTCTTTTTCTTTTTCTTAGAAGGACTAGGTGCATCAACATTAGTTCTCGTAGAATCATGTTCAACTCTCTTAGGATGGCCCTGAGGATACAAAGGTTGCTGGGTCGTTCTACCACCTCTAGTCATGACTCTAACAACATTATCATTGTTCTTATTATTTAATTCATTGAGCAAATCATCTTGTGCCTTCAGCACTAGTTCTACTTGAGTGGTAACCACAGAAGCATGTTTACTAATAAGCCTAAGATCACCTTTAACTCTAGACATATAATCACTCAAGTGTTCAACCATATAAGCATTATGTTTCAATTGTCTACCAACGTAAGCATTGAAGTCTTCTTGTTTAACAATAAAATTGTCAAACTCATCCAAGTATCGACTGGCAAATTTAGTAGATGGGATTTCACACTTATCAAATCTATAGAGAGAATTTACCCTTACTACCTATATCGGGTTATCAAAACCATGTATTTCTTCAATAGGTGGTAAATTCTTAACATCTTCAGCTTTAATACCTTTTTCTTTCATAGATTCTTTGCCTCTTGCATATCTTCAGGACTAAGAAATAGAATACCCCTTTTCTTTGGAGTTAGCTTAGGAGTTGGTTCAGGAAGTGTCCAATCATCATCATTACTCAAGATATTATTCAATAGCAATTCAGCTTGCTCAACAGTTCTTTCCCTGAAAACACAACCAGCACAACTATCCAGATGGTCTCTGGAAGCATCAGTTAGTCCATTACAAAAGATATCAAGTATTTCATTTTTCTTGAGAGGATGATCAGGCAAAGCATTAAGTAATCGGAGAAGCCTCCCCCAAGCTTGTGGGAGACTCTCTTCTTCAATTTGCACAAAATTAAATATTTCCCTTAAGGCGGCTTGTTCCTTATGAGCAGGGAAATATTTTGCAGAGAAGTAATAATTCATATCCTGGGGACTACGCACACAACCAGGAGCAAGAGAATTAAACGATATTTTAGCATCTCCCTTTAATGAGAAAGGAAACAATTTAAGGATATAGTAATAGTGAATTTTTTCCTCATGAGTAAATAGGGTGGCTATATCGTTCAATTTAGTAAGATGTGCCACAACAATTTCAGATTCATAGCCATAAAAATGATCAGATTCAATCAAAGTAATTAACACAGGATCAACAGAGAAATCATAATCCTTATCAGTAACACAGATAGGTGAAGTAGCAAAAGCAGGGTCATATTTCATTCTAGCATTCAGAGATTTTTTTTTCAGCTTAGCTAACAGTTTCTTAATATCATATCTATCATTGCAAGCAAAAAGTTCTCTAGAAGTTTCTTCATCCATAACATAACCCTCAGGCACAATAGGCAATTCATATCTAGGGGGAGAATCTTCATCATCACTTTCATTAATATCATCAGTTTCAGTAATTTCATTCTCTCCAACCCTAGCAAGTTGTTCATCAAGAAATTCACCTAATGGCACATTATTATCAAGCAGAGAAGTAGTTTCATCATAAGCATCATGCATAGCAGAAGTGGCATCATCAATAATGTGCAACATATCAGAATCAATAGCAGGTGTAGGTGTCGCAAGTTTACTCAAAAAATAAGGTGAATCAAGTGTAAAGCTAGATGGCAGTTCCTTACCTCCCCTCGTAGTTGAGGGAAAAATCTTGGTTCTTTCATCTTTCAAGTTCCTCATAGTGCTCAATAGATATAAATCCCAAGTGACTCAAAGAATAGATCTATGCTCCCCGACAACGGCGCCAGAAAAAGGTCTTGATAACCCACAAGTATAGGGGATTGCAACAGTTTTCGAGGGTAGATTATTCAACCCAAATTTATTGATTCACCATAAGGGGAGCCAAACAATATTCTCAAGTATTAGCAGCTGAGTTGTCAATTCAACCACACCTGAAAGACTTAATATCTGCAACAAAGTATTTAGTAGCAAAGTAGTATGGAGGTAGGTGGCAAAAGTAATAGTAGCAGTTTTGTAGCAATCGTAAAAATGGAAACAGAGAAGTAATTAGGCAAAGATCAATATGTGAAAAGCTCGTAGGCAATGGATCAATGATGGATAATTATGTCAGATGCAATTCATCATGCAACAGTTATAACATAGGGTGACACAGAACTAGCTCCAGTTCATCAATGTAATGTAGGCATGTATTCCGAATATAGTCATACACGCTTATGGAAAAGAACTTGCATGAAATCTTTTGTCCTACCCTCCCGTGGTAGCGGGGTCCCATGGGAAACTAAGGGATATTAAGGCCTCCTTTTAATAGAGTACCGAAACAAGGCATTAGCACTTAGTGAATGCATGAACTCCTCAAACTACGGTCATCACCGGGAAGTGTCCCGACTATTGTCACTCCGGGGTTTCCCGGATCATAACACGTAGTAGGTGACTATAACTTGCAAGATAGGATCAAGAACTCACATATATTCATGAAAACATAATAGGTTTAGATCTCACATCATGGCACTCGGGCCCTAGTGACAAGCATTAAGCATGGCAAAGCCATAGCAACATCAATCTTAGAACATAATGGATACTAGGGATCAAACCTAACAAAACTAACTTGATTACATGGTAAATCTCATCCAACCCATCATCATCCAGCAAGCCTATGATGGGATTACTCACGCACGCCGGTGAGCATCATGAAATTGGTGATGGAGGATGGTTGGTGATGACGATGGCGACGGATTCCCCTCTCCAGAGCCCCGAACAGACTCCAGATCAGCCCTCCCGAGGAAGATTAGGGCTTGGTGGCGGACCGTATCGTAAAACGTGATGAATCCTTCTCCTTGATTTTTTTTCTCCCTAAACGTGAATATATGGAGTTGGAGTTGAGGTCGGTGGAGGTCCAGGGGGCCCATGAGGCAGGGGCGCCCTGCACCCTCGTGGATAGGGTGTGGGCCCCCTGATGTTGGTTCTTTCCCCAATATTTTTTATTAATTCCAAAACGTGTCTCCGTGGATTTTTAGGTCATTCCGAGAACTTTTATTTCTTCACAAAAATAACACCATGGCAGTTCTGCTGAAAACAGCGTCAGTCCGAGTTAGTTCCATTCAAATCATGCAAGTTAGAGTCCAAAACAAGGGCAAAAGTGTTTAGAAAAGTAGATATGTTGGAGACATATCAGTCAACGCCCTGTTTGAGGTTACAACCCCCGTGGCCCTGCAGGAGCAGTTTCCCCCTTCGAGGATGTGCCCCTCCCCCCCCCCCCCCGCTAGGCTGCCCAAGGTGATTTTCTTTTTTGCCGATCTCGATTTTGGTTTTTCATCTAAGTATGTGGTGATAAATAATGCAAAATTTTATGAGCTTTGATGCCATGCTACCTTCCCTGTTATGCATACTTTTGACTCTACATAGTGGTTTAAATAACTTGTTTTTCTTATATTGGAAAGTAATTTAGAATTTATTTCTGTTTCAATTAGAGCCCTAATGCAGACAAGGATTGTCTGGTTGTACATGTCACTCGCTATGATGCGGATGACCTAAATATACGCACTTGGTAAATAGAGTTCTTAGGCTGTTGGATCCTGGAAGCCATTTGCACTTATACCAATGTGGAGATGTATTCTATCCTCACTGTTGTCAGGCGTGTTGACCAGGGTGTACTGAAGCACAAGAAGTTCAAATCTACTCCTTAGTTTGTGAGGCATACTGTTCTTGTCAAGCTTACGCAGGAAGATGAGGTGGCATGCCTCCACAAACAAGTTTATGAGTGGCAAGGCCACAAGGTTATCTTCAGGAAGGTTCACAGGATTGAGATGCTGCCGGACGTCCTCGATGATGTTCATGGCAAGGTACATCTAGTGTCCATCCCAAATTAGATCGAGACATGAAATAGTTGCCCCAGCTAGTGTGTAATAGTAGTTTGGATTGTGTCTAATTATCCGAACCTTGCCTATTGTCGAGCCCTCTGGGGCTAGTACTCTGTTTGAATCTGTCTATGGGAACTGCTGCTACTTTTGTGTGCCGAAACTGATGCATCCTGACTAGTTTTTTCATGAATATGGCATGGTAAGACATAAGTTGTCACAGTTTATTATACGAGCAGTGTGTGTTTGATGAAATAGAGTACTCGTTCGAGAACTATGCGCCGACGTATACATAGGGTTGCTACGTCTTGAGCTTGCGTTGGTTTTCCTTGAAGAGGAAAGGGTGATGCAGCAATAGTAGCGTAGGTATATCCCTCAGTTTCTGAGAACCAACGTATCAATCCAGTAGGAGGCTCCTCAAAAGTCCCACGCACCTACACAAACAAACAAAGAACTCGCAACCAACGCAATAAAGGGGTTGTCAATCCCTTCACGGCCACTTGAGAAAGTGAGATCTGATAGAGATAGTATGATAAGATAAATATATGTTTGGTATTTTATAATATAGATTGGAAAAGTAAAGATGCAAATAAAAGTAGATTGAAAGATTATATGATAAAAGATAGACCCGGGGGCCACAGGTTTCACTAGTGGCTTCTCTCAGGAGCATAAGTATTACGGTGGGTGAACAAATTACTGTCGAGCAATTGATAGAAAAGCAAATAATTATGAGATTATCTAGGCATGATCATGTATATAGGCATCACGTCCGCAACAAGTAGACCGACTCCTGCCTGCATCTACTACTATTACTCCACACATCGACCGCTATCCAGCATGCATCTAGAGTATTAAGTTCATAAAGAACAGAGTAACACATTAAGAAAGATGACATGATGTAGAGGGATAAACTCATGCAATATGATATAAACCCCATATTTTTATCCTCGATGCAACAATACAATACGTGCCTTGCTGCCCCTGTTGTTACTGGGAAAGGACACCGCAAGATTGAACCCAAAGCTAAGCACTTCTCCCATTGCAAGAAATATCAATCTAGTAGGCCAAACCAAACTGATAATACGAAGAGACTTGCAAAGATAACTCAATCATACATGAAAGAATTCAGAGGAGATTCAAATATTTCTCATAGATAAACTTGATCAGAAACCCACAATTCATCGGATCTCGACAAACATACCGCAAAAAGAGTTACATCGAATAGATCTCCAAGAAGATCGAGGAGAACATGGTATTGAGATCCAAAAAGAGAGAAGAAGCCATCTAGCTAATAACTATGGACCCGAAGGTCTTTGGTAAACTACTCACAACTCATCGGAGGGGCTATGGTTTTGATGTAGAAGCCCTCCGTGGTCAATTCCCCCTCCGGCGGAGCGCCGGCGAAGGCTCCAAGATGGGATCTCGCGGATACAGAAGGTTACGACGGTGGAAATAGTTTTTTGTTCTCTCCCTGGATGTTCTCGGGGTACGTGGGTATATATAGGAGGAAGAAGTAGGTCGGTGGCCGCCCGAGGGGCCCACGAGATAGGGGCGTGCCCTGTAGGGGTGGGCGCGCCCTCCACCCCCGTGGCCGCCTCGGCTGCTTCTTGACTTGCACTCTAAGTACTCTGGATCACGTTCGTTCCAAAATCACGCTCCCGAAGGTTTCATTCCGTTTGGACTCCGTTTGATATTCCTTTTCTTCGAAATACTGAAATAGGCAAAAAAAACAGCAATACAGCTGGGCCTCCGATTAGTAGGTTAGTCCCAAAAATGATATAAATGTGTAAGATAAAGCTCATAAACATCCAAAACGGGTAATATAATAGCATGGAACAATCAGAAATTATATATACGTTGGATACATATCAAGCATCCCCAAGCTTAATTCCTGCTCGTCCTTGAGTAGGTAAATGATAAAAACAGAATTTTTGATGTGGAATGCTACCTAGCATAATTCTCAATGTAATTTTCTTTATTGTGGCATGAATATTCGGATCCAAATGATTCAAAAAAAAGTTCATATTGTCATAAGAAATAGTAATACTTCAAGCATACTAATCAAAGCAATCATGTCTTCTCAAAATAGCATGGCTAAAGAATGTTCATCCCTACAAAAATCATATAGTTAGGCTATGCTTCATTTTCATCACACAAAAATGCTCCCAAATTCTACACCCCCGATGACAATCCAAGCAATTGTTTCCTACTTAAATAATCTCAAACTTTTTCAACTTTCACGCAATACATGAGCGTGAGCCATGGATATAGCACTATGGGTGGAATAGAATATGATGATGGGGATTGTGTGGAGAAGACAAAAAATGAGAAAGTCTCACATTGACGAGGATAATCAACGGGCTATGGAGATGCCCGTAAATTGATGTCAACATGAGGAGTAGGGATTGCCATGCAACGGATGCACTAGAGCTATAAATGTATGGAAGCTCAACAAAAGAAAACTCGTGGGTGTGCATCCAACTTGCTTGCTCACAAAGACCTAGGGTATTTCAGGAAGCCCGTCGTAGGAATATACAAGCCAAGTTCTATAATGAAAAATTCCCACTAGTATATGAAAGTGACAACATATGAGACTCTCTATATGAAGAACATGGTGCTACTTTGAAGCACAAGTGTGGAAAAAGAGATAGTAACATTGCCCCCTTTTTTGGGCCTTTCTTTTTTTCTTTTGGCCTTTCTTTTTTCTTTGGCCTTTTTTTTCTTTTTGGCCTTTATTTTTTTTCTTTTTGAGGACAATTCTCTAATAATGATGATCATCACACTTTTATTGATTTACAACTCATGAATTACAACTCAAAACTAGAACAAGATATGACTCTATATGAATGCCTCCGGTGGTGTACCGGGATGGGCAATGAATCAAGAGTGACATGTATGAAAAATTATGCAAAGTGGCCTTGCCACAAATACGATGTCAACTACATGATCATGCAATGGCAATATGACAATAGTAATGCGTGTCATGATGATAAACTAAACGGTGGAAAGTTGCATGGCAATATATCTCGGAATGGCTATGGAAATGCCATAATAGGTAGGTATGGTGGTTGTTTTGAGGAAGATATAAGAATGTTTATGTGTGATAGAGTGTATCATATCATGGGGTTTGGATGCACCGGTGAAGTTTGCACCAACTCTCAAGGTGAGAAAGGGCAATGCACGGTACCGAAGAGGCTAGCAATGATGGAAAGGTAAACGTGCGTATAATCCATGGACTCAACATTAGTGAAAAGAACTCATATACTTACTGCAAAAATCTACAAGTCATCAAAAACCAAGCACTACGCGCATGCTCCTAGGGGGGTAGTTTGGTAGGAAAAGACCATCGCTCGTCCCCGGCCGCCACTCATAAGGATGCACAATCCAAGGACACCTCATGTTTCAAATTTGTTACACAACTTTAACCATACGTGCATGCTACGGGACTTGCTAACTTCAACACAAGCATTCTTTAAATTCATAATCAGCCAACTAGCATGACTTTAATATCACTACTTCCATATCTCAAAACAATTATCAAGTATCAAATTGATCATAGCATCCAATTCACTTCCTATGATAGTTTTTATTATACCCAACTTGGATGCCCACCATTCTAGGACCAATTTTATAACCATAGCAAATACCATGCTGTTCTAAAAGACTCTCAAAATAATATAAGTGAAGCATGAGACTAGCAATTTATACAAAATTAAGCCACCGTCGTGCTCTAAAAGATATAAGTGAAGCACTAGAGCAAAAACTATCTAGCTCAAAAGATATAAGTGAAGCACATAGAGTATTCTAATAAATTACAATCAAGTGGGCTTCTCCCAAAAGATGTGTACATAAAGGATGATTGTGGAAAACTAAAAAGCAAATACTAATATCATACAAGACGCTTCAAGCAAAACACATATCATGTGGCGAATAAAAATATAGCTCCAAGTAAAGTTACCGATAAACAAAGACGAAAGAGGGGATGCCTTCCGGGGGCATCCCCAAGCTTAGGCTTTTGGCTATTCTTGGATATCTTGGGGTGCCATGGGCATCCCCAAGCTTAGGCTCTTGCCACTCCTTATTCCATAGTCCATCAAATCTTTACCCAAAACTTGAAACCTTCACAACACAAAACTCAACAGGAAATCTCATAAGCTCCGTTAGTGAAAGAAAGAAAAACCACAACATAAGGTACTATAATGAACTCATTCTTTATTTATATTGGTGTTAATCCTACTGTATTTAAAGTTCTCTATGGTTCATAACACTTAATACTAGCCATAGATGCATCAAAATAAGCAAACAACACACGAAAAACAGAATCTGTCAAAAACAGAACAGTCTGTAGCAATCTGTAACCTACGAATACTTCTGGAACTCTAAAAATCCTAACAAAATAGGTAGTCCTGGGAAATTTATCTATTGATCTACATAAAAAAGAATCAACGCAAAAGCACGTTTCTGTGATTTAACAAAACTAATTTTGTGCGTGCAAAGTTTCTGTTTTTAGCAGGATCAAATTAACTATCACCATAGGTTATCCTATAGGTTCTACTTGGCACAAACACTAATTAAAACATAAAAACACATCTAAAAAGAAGGTAGATGCAAAATTTATTACTAAACAGAAACAAAAACAAAAACACAAATAAAATTGTGTTGCCTCCCAACTAGCGCTATCGTTTAACGCCCCTAGCTAGGCATAAAAGCGAGGATAGATCTAAGTAGTGCCATCTTTAATTTTTAGTTTTTTAGTGGAGTAATGTTCGAATCCGGGAGGTTCTTTATGTTTCCCTTCATACTCGGAAATTTTTAAATCTAAAGAGTCCAACCGCTTATTGCAAAGAGTAATCAACATATTCATGCGGTGAAGATTTCCGCTAACACTTTTAAGAGGCTCAAGAGACTTTTGTAATATTTTTGTTACTTTGCAAATCTTTCCAAACACTTGTGTTTCTTTTTGGGTAGGATGTGTCCCCCCTTTTTGAGGTAGTGTTCCCACTATTCCCTCTATAATTTCATGCGCAATACTAGGATCAATTTCAATAAAATTTCCCTTGGCAATGCAATCCAAGAGTTGTCTATGCGACATATTTAGCGTAACATAAAAATTGCGAAGTAGAATTCTAAAATTCACCTCTAGGGTGCAATTCCGATAAGATTCCATCATCCTATACCAAGCATCTTTTAAGTTTTCTCCCTGCCTTTGCTTGAAGTGAAGAACTTCAAACTCGGGAGACATAGGAGCGGATAAGGAACTAGCCATGACAACGAGCAAAGAAAAGACAAGCGAACGAGAGAGAGAGAGAGAGAAGATTGGGAAAGAGAGGGCAAATAAAACGGCAAGGTGAAGTGGGGAGAGGAAAACAAGAGGCATATGACAAATAATGTAAATGCGAGGGAGATAAGTTTGTGATGTGTACTTGGTATGTCTTGACTTGAGCGAAGACCTCCCCGACAACGGCACCAGAAATCCTTCTTGCTATGTCTTGAGCTTGCGTTGGTTTTCCTTGAAGAGGAAAGGGTGATGCCGCAATAGTAGCGTAAGTATTTCCCTCAGTTTTTGAGAACCAAGGTATCAATCCAGTAGGAGGCTCCTCAAAAGTCCCACGCACCTACACAAACAAACAAAGAACTCGCAACCAACGCAATAAAGGGGTTGTCAATCCCTTCACGACCACTTGCGAAAGTGGGATCTGATAGAGATAGTATGATAAGATAAATATATTTTTGGTATTTTATAATATAGAATGGAAAAGTAAAGATGCAAATAAAAGTAGATTGAAAGATTATATGATAAAAGATAGATCCCGGGGCCATAGGTTTCACTAGTGGCTTCTCTCAAGAGCATAAGTATTACGGCGGGTGAAAATTACGGTCGAGCAATTGATAGAAAAACGGATAATTATGAGATTATCTAGGCATGATCATGTATATAGGCATCACGTTCGCAACAAGTAGCCGACTCCTGCCTGCATCTACTACTATTACTCCACACATCGACCGCTATCCAGCATGCATCTAGAGTATTGAGTTCATAAAGAAGACAGTAACGCATTAAGAAAGATGACATGATGTAGAGGGATAAACTCATGCAATATGATATAAACCCCATCTTTTTATCCTCGATGGCAACAATACAATACGTGCCTTGCTGCCCCTGCTGTCACTTGGAAAGGACACCGCAAGATTGAACCCAAAGCTAAGCACCTCTCCCATTGCAAGAAAGATCAATCTAGTAGGCCAAACCAAACTGATAATTCGAAGAGACTTGCAATGATAACTCAATCATACATAAAAGAATTCAGAGGAGATTCAAATATTTCTCATAGATAAACTTGATCATAAACCCACAATTCATCGGATCTCAACAAACACACCGCAAAAAGAGTTACATCGAATAGATCTCCAAGAAGATCGAGGAGAACATGGTATTGAGATCCAAAAAGAGAGAAGAAGCCATCTATGTAATAACTATGGACCCGAAGGTCTCTGGTAAACTACTCACAACTCATCGGAAGGGCTATGGTGTTGATGTAGAAGCCCTCCATGGTCGATGCCCCCTCCGAGGGAGCGCTGGCGAAGGCTCCAAGATGGGATATCACGGATACAGAAGGTTACGGCGGTGGAAATAGTTTTTCGTTTGCTCCCTGGATGTTCTCGGGGTACGTGGGTATATATAGGAGGAAGAAGTAGGTCGGTGGCCGCCCGAGGGGCCCACGAGATAGGGGGTCGTGTCCTCCATCCTCGTGGCCGCCTCGGCTGCTTCTTGACTTGCACTCCAAGTCCTCTGGATCACATTCGTTCCAAAAATCATGCTCCCGAAGGTTTCATTCCATTTGGACTCCGTTTGATATTCCTTTTCTTTGAAATACTGAGATAGGCAAAAAAACAGCAATACGGGCTGGGCCTCCGGTTAATAGGTTAGTCCCAAAATTGATATAATTGTGTAAAATAAAACCCATAAACATCCAAAACGGGTAATGTAATAGCATGGAACAATCAAAAATTGTAGATACGTTGGAGACGTATCAAGGGTACGTAAGGCTGGTTAAGTACTTGTAAACACTGTTGGTGCTACCCCACTTGTAAGAAGTTGTGCAAAACACGGCACATTGGCTCAGCTCGCTTCAACACTAGAAAAGTCGGCTATCGACCAGCTAACAATCAATAATCTGCTGTCTGACATATAAGCAACTACATATCTTGTTACAGTGGTTCATGTAGTTAACTGAGGCCACAATGTAAATTCCAAACGTTCACATGCTAGTCTAGTGATCATGTGGAACACTCACATTAAACTTGGCTTCAGAAAATACTTGAAAATCATAAGTTTAGCAATTTTATACATCTCAATGATTCATAGAACATAACAAACATATACTAGTTCACAACAAAAGACAAAGTTGTGAGAAGGTTTACAAATCAGGAAAAATCAAGCAAGGCTTCCCGGAGCAAAGGGCCTCCCTAGGCAGGCTTGAATTTCCTGGAGTTCACTCTGGTTTTTCTTGTTGCCACCATCCAGGTTAGGTTCTCTCATTCCAGAATAACCAATTATAATTGTGTTCTCAGCTGGAATGCTGAACTGAACCATGTAGTGTACTGACCATCTGAAATTCTTGTGCATTCCACTAAATTTAAGCACCACTATTTGCAGAAATAAATAGACCACAATGCCTCTTATCCATGCACATGTCCCAAAAACCTCCGTGCAGCTGTGCCAGCTAGTCCTCGGTCCATGGATGAATTGGTAAAAGTGCATTCTGGACTAGGATGCAATTGTTTTCGCTTGTCCCTGCACTGCAATTAGGAAGTAAAACATACAAATCAACTTCTTTTAGATTGTGTTGGTCATTCTCCCTAGTTACTACCAATGTAGGAATACTTGGAAGATGGGTGGTTAGAGGACGATAGCTAGGAATAGCCATCTCATTTTGTGCAGTTCTACCAAAACTGAGGTGTGCACTTTTGATTGCGCAGATAGAAACAATATGGAGAAAGACATCCCTGTTTGCGCAAATATGAAATATGGTTATTTAAACAGTGACATTTAATTGAAGTGGCATATGATTAATAACAACATCTATTGTGTTATAATTGGCACTACATTGACAGTATGAAAGTGCCCTTAAGTAAGTGGCATCACATCACATCAACACTGCCACTAGATTAACATGCAGAACAGTATCATTAGTATTACTGTCATGAGAGTAGCACATGGTCAGTAAATGTGCAATCAAATTTGTGCAGTTCCACTAGGATGAAGCAAATGTTAGCGGAGATTTATGTGTAACTGCAAAAACACAATTCATGGGAAATAAAGCAAGACGGAAGCGCTTCATAAAATGGTGGTGGCATTGCTTCAATTTATCGACGGCACTAGACCATTACTTAATAGTGACATTAGGTGGCATTGCTTAATGCTTCATGTGATTTTACATTAACGGTAGAGATATGGGCGTAGGGACAACAGGGGCATAAAGTGGTGAGGCAGATGTGGTTGCCGAGAGCGGCAAACACTCAGGCAGCATGTCTGCATTTGTCCCATTTTTTATCTCCTCAGCGACATTTTCCTATGTGAGCACATGAAATCTAGACCTGCTCGTTCTCATTTGCATTGTCCCCCAACACCCTTCACTTTCTTTCCTTTTTCAACCAAGAGACAGGTCCACTTCCCCCCACCCTTCGCCATCCACCATGCTTTCTTCGCCTTTTCAACCAAGAGACCGGTTGGGTAGCCAGTATCTACTACTTTCCCCCGTTTCCTCTTAGAACCAAGTCCTAGATTAATGCTATAGCTTTCCCACTTTCTTCCCTGTTTGAACCAACTCTTAGATTTGACTGGATGAAGTAGCTTTACCTCTAACGATAGTAAAAGTCTAGGTGGCTTTGGAACAGCCGACAGAAGTAGAAAAAAGATCCATGCGCAACCACGTGGGGAGCTGGGGTAGTAGAGCAAGGAAGGTTTCGAAGGAATATATACCTGAGGGTCGTCGGCATGTGGCAAAGACGGCGTCGGGAGGCCGCATCTTGTCCACAATACTGCAAGGAGGAAGAAGGGGTCGAAGGCCCTGCCGAGACGACATTGTCTCAGAGAGAACGACACGGCCGCCGATCGAGACGTGCGGGCAGCCATTGGTCTCCTCCCTCGCCGCCGATGACAGCGTGAATGATGCACCTACACCCCTGCCTCGGTCGAGGTGGTCCGGCCGGATTTGTGAACAGCCGTGAGCAGAGAGAGACTGTGGCCACCTATGTCTTTCCTATATCTGGATAGCATGAGAGAGTGAAAGAGAGGAACCCTAGTAAAGCAAGCAATGAGGCTCCTGCTTATATATATAGTGGAGTGATTTTGTTGTACCAGCTTCAAAAAATGTGCTCCTATGTGTACCCATGAGTGGGTGTGACAGAACTAGTGCGTGCGTGCACTGCTTCTCTTCGTGGGAGTACAATATACTATGCCCAAAGAACGTTCGCCACAAGAGTAATAGTATAAGTGTGTGATCACTACAAAAAAAATACACTTCCGTGATGATACATGTTTGTCATAGTAGGTAGCATTTTTTGTCATGCATGTACATCCATGACGATTTTATGACAGAATCAAGATAGTCATAACTGTGCTGTTGTAGAAGTGTTCCATGACATTACCAAAATTATCATCACAGAAGTGTCCACTTCCATGACAATAAATCGCGCGTCACAGAAGTGCTTTCGTCAAGGGTGGCTGACACGTGGCATCCACCGTAACGGAACACCGTTAAGCTATCGGGGCCGGTTTTGGATCTGATAACCCGTTAACAACCCGGACCAATGGGGATTTTAAACGTGTAAAATCATCATTAGCCGTAAGAAACACGTGTTGCCTCACTGTTGGGACAGATGTCATCCACTCATTGGGCAGGAGGCGCCTATGATTGGTCGACACGTGGCAGGCCCAACAATGGCCCATTCCGGTGAAAAAGGCCGGCCTAGTAAAAATTAGCAGGCCGGCCCATATAAGGCCTACTTGTGTCAGTCCATTTAAGCCCACGGCCCATACGAGATGTGCCAATTCGGCCCGTCAACGGCCCATTAAAGATTTGACACCATTGCAGCCCATCGTCAGTTCGAGCCCGTTAACAGCCCGCTATATAATTGGACTCAATATCGGCCCGATGAGATTTCAGCCTGTTAACGGCCCATTTAATGGATGGGCCAATTTTCAGGTTGTACATCTTTCGGCCTTTTAGCGACCCATTTAAATGTTGGGCTAATTTCCGGCCCGGTGTGTCTTTCAGCCTGTTGACGGCCCATAAATATGATGGGCCATTTGTAGTCGGACCTGAGTTTTGGCCTTTTAGTGGCCCATTTACGTGTTGGGCCAATTTCTGGCCCGGTGTCACTTTCAGCCTGTTGATGGCCCATAAATCAGTTGGGCCATTGGTAGTCGGACCAGATTTTTGGCCTTTAGTGATCCATTTAAGTGTTGGGCCAATTCCCGGCCCTGTGTGCCTTTCGGCCTATTAACGGACCATAAATGAGTTGGGCCATTTGTAGTCGGACCTTAGTTTTGGCCTTTTAACGGCCCATGCCCTTCATGGTCCAATACCAGCCCGATTTCTCTTTCGGCCTGCTAAAGGCCCACAACACAGTTAGGCCATTTACAATACGACCTGACTTTCAGCCTCTTAGCGGACCATGCTCTTCATGGTCCAGTACAAGCCCACTGTCTCTTTCGGCCTGCTAAAGGCCTATAGTATAGTTGGGCCATATGTAGCCCAAACTTAGTAACGGCCTGTTAACGGCCTGTGAAATAAATTGGGGCCACCTGTTTCCCGCTTCGACGTCGGCCTGTTAACGACCCGGGAGGTAAGAGGGCCGACCATTAACTTTCGTCCTAGTAACAGCCCATTAACTTAATGGGCCCACTAAAGTTCGTACATGTCTTTAGGCCAAATTAGATAATTTGATCCCATTACGATGAGCAATTATGCACATGACCGAAACTGATCAAGCAAAGGTACAGCATACATGGAATAACGTTGCACATCCAGCATATATTACAGGAAATTACATCCACTGGGCAATCAAAGATTGTTGCCAGTGCAAATAAATGAGCATAACCTAACCATCTACAATGTCACAATCTGCAACCTCAGCACAGATGACGCCCATAAGCATGTGGGCAAGTTCTTGCTGCTTTGCTACACTGTCTCTGAAAACATTGATCAGTTGTTGTGTCGCACGACTCTGCACCTCTGATTCATCCACCATTTCCATCATTGCTTCAACCATTAATTGGTTCACAAACATACATTTGTTCCATTGCATTCGAGACAGAGGATACTGAACAGATTCAGATGGCTATTTTGGCAGGCTTGTATTAATTATAGTGGAGAGTGTCTCGACCACTACATCATAACATAAATTAGGACGGGAACCAAATAGATTAATCATGAGTTATTTCCATATTACCTGGCCTAGATTTACTAGAAAGAAACAATGGGGTTGCCTTGCTGTTTTCAGAGTTTGTTTCTTATCTTCAGCAGCCTGCACAAAATTAACACACTAGCATTCCTATCATTGGCCAAGTCAGATAGTAGGAAAGCAACATTGACACAACGAACGTTTGGGAAACTAGCCTACACCAAATTAACACAATATGGCACATCTATCATCAGCCAGGTAAGGTAGTATGAAAGCAACATTGACACAATGAATGAATGGGCAACCAGAGAAGCACTACAATTCAGTAATGTGCGTGATATGAGATAGTACATTCATGCAGCTCAGTATGCAAAACTACCAGGCAGTTTTCCTTACAAAAATCAACATTGGCGCCTTTAACATTTTGCTACAACTAATTTTAGATCAGATAAAGGTTAGATTCACGCCGATTAACAAAATACATGTTGATGTAAAAATATAGTGATATACAACAGGTACTTACATCAGCATTGGAGCATAGAGAATTCCCGCAACATATTTTCCTCGAATACGATCCCAATGGAGGAAGTCTTCTATCGTTTAACCTTATTTTCTAAAAGAGAGATGGGTAAGAAACATGTAGAAAATATGATCAGAATGCTATAAAATTTCATGATGCAAGGATACGCACACGCTTCTTAGAGTGGAGTTGACATTCTTTTGCTCGACTGGAGCGGACTAGTTCTTTGGCCACTGGAATCTGCTTATTATCAGTGGGAGTTGGGTTTCTCTATGCTGGAGCAGTATCTATGAAAAATGGAGTTGGTTTATTATCTCCTGGCGTTTGGATCTTTTGCAAAGACCTAGTTTGTAACTGAGGGAGTCCTAGACTAGGGGGTGTCCGGATAGCCGAACTATCATCATCGACCAGACTCCAAGACTATGAAGATACAAGATTGAAGACTTCGTCCCGTGTCCGGATGGGACTTTCCTTGGCGTGGAAGGCAAGCTTGGCGATACGGATATGTAGATCTCCTACCATTGTAACCGACTCTGTGTAACTCTAGCCCTCTCCGATGTCTATATAAACCGGATGGCTTTAGTCCATAGGACAAACAACAATCATACCATAGGCTAGCTTCTAGGGTTTAGCCTCCTTGATCTCGTGGTAGATCTACTCTTGTAATACCCACATCATCAATATCAATCAAGCATGACATAGGGTTTTACCTCCATCAAGAGGGCCCGAACCTGGGTAAAACATCGTGTCCCTTGTCTCCTGTTACCATCCGCCTAGACGCACAGTTCGGGACCCCCTACCCGAGATCCGCCGGTTTTGACACCGACATTGGTGCTTTCATTGAGAGTTCCTCTGTGTCATCACCGATAGGCTCGATGGCTTCTTCGATCATCAACAACGATGTAGTCCAGGGTGAGACTTTTCTCCCCGTACAGATCTTCGTATTCGGCGGCTTTGCACTGCGGGCCAATTCACTGGCCATCTGGAGTAGATCAAAAGCTATGCCCCTGGCCGTCAGGTCAGATTTGGAAGTTTGAACTTCACGGCTGACATCCGCGGGGACTTGATCTTCGATGGATTCGAGCCACAGCCGAGCACGCCGCACTGTCACGATGGGCATGATTTAGCTCTGTAGCCGGACAGTGCCCTGGAGGCCGCACACGAGTCCGCTCCGACCCTCAATTCAGAGCCGGCTGCGCAGATCGAGGACGGGTGGCTAGACACCGCCTCGGGGGCTGCAACCTCCACGGCGATGGAGCCGAATACTAACCTTGCCCTCGTGAAGCTCGTGACTCCGAGGTGCCGAACTCCTCGTCGGACTCCGAACCTCCCGCGCCCCCTCCAATTGAATCCGATTGAGCGCCGATCATGGAGTTCACCGCTACGGACATCTTTCAACACTCACCTTTCAGTGACATCTTGAGTTCGCTAAAGTATCTCTCGTTATCAGGAGAGCCCTGGCCGGACTGCGGTCAGGACGGTTGGGATGTGGACGATGAAGAAATTCAAAGCCCACCCACCACCCACTTAGTAGCCACTGTCGACGATCTAACGGACATGCTAGACTTCGACTCCGAAGACATCGACGGTATGGACGACGATGCCGGAGACGACCAAGAACCAGCGCCTACTGGGCACTGGAAAGCCACCTCATCATATGACATATACATGGTGGATATCCCAAAGGATGGGAATGGCGAAGGAACAGCGGAGGATGAACCCTCCAAGAAACAGCCCAAGCACCGGCGTCAGCGGCGCCGCTCTAAATCCCTCCACAGCAAGAATGGAGATTCTCGCACCAGAGATAATAATACCTCAGACAGTGCCGAAGGCAACCCCCTTAAGCAAGATTCAGCACAGGAGGACGGAGACACCAGCCCTCATGAGAGAGCGGCAGACGAAGAGGTAGAGGATTACATGCCTCCCTCCGGAGACGAGGCAAGCCTCGACGACGACGAATTTGTCGTGCCTGAGGATCCCGTCGAACAAGAGTGTTTTAAACGCAGGCTTATGGCCACGGCAAACAGCCTCAAGAAAAAGCAGCAACATCTTAGAGCTGATCAAGATCTGCTAGCCGACAGATGGACTAAAGTCCTTGCGGCCGACGAGCATGAGCTCAAACGCCCCTCCAAAACCTACCCTAAACACAAGCTGCTCCCCCGATTAGAGGAGGAGGCATATGAACTTGCATCACCAGAGGACAATACGGCTGACCGACCACCCCGTGGCCGCGACAGAGAGGCCTTTAGGCCCTCCACTAGAACCATACCCCGACATCGCTTGAAAAGCACAAGGCCACAGGGGAACGCTCTGGACTTGCGAGATATGTTGGAGGATAAGGCAAGACAATCAAGATCGATCTATGGATCGCGTGGGCGCCCCATGATACGTGACGACAACCGTCGCGCCGGACACAGCAAGTCCGGCCGGGCCGAACACAGTAGACAAAGCTCTTTTGAGCTTCGTCGTGATATAGCTCAATACAGAGGCGCCGCACACCCACTATGCTTCACAGATGAAGTAATGGATCATCAAATCCCCGAAGGGTTTAAACCCGTGAATATTGAATCTTATGATGGCACAACAGACCCCGCGGTTTGGATCGAAGACTATCTCCTTCATATCCACATGGCCCGCGGTGACGATCTTCATGCCATCAAATACCTCCCACTCAAGCTTAAAGGACCAGCTCGGCATTGGCTTAACAGCTTGCCAGCAGAATCAATTGGGAGTTGGGAGGACCTAGAAGCCGCATTCCTGGATAACTTCTAGGGCACATATGTGTGACCTCCAGACGCTGACGACCTAAGCCACATAATTCAGCAGCCAGACGAATCGGCCAGACAATTCTGGACACGGTTCTTAACTAAGAAAAATCAAATCATCGACTGTCCGGATGCGGAGGCCCTCGCGGCCTTCAAACATAACATCCGCGACGAGTGGCTTGCCCGGCACCTGGGACAGGAAAAGCCGAAATCCATGGCAGCCCTCACATCACTCATGACCCACTTCTGCGCGGGAGAGGACAGCTGGCTAGCCCACAGCAACAACCTCAGCAAAAATTCTGACAGTCCGGATATCAAGGACCGCAATGGCAGGTCGCGTCGCAACAAGAACAAATGCTGCATTAACGGCGACAATAGTGAGGATACGGCAGTCAATGCCGGATTCAGAGGCTCTAAACCCAGTCAGCGGAAAAAGCCATTCAAAAGAACTACTCCGGGTCCGTCCAATTTGGACCGAATACTCGATCGCTCATGCCAGATACACGGCACCCCCGAAAAGCAAGCTAACCATACCAACAGGGACTGTTGGGTATTCAAGCAAGCAGGCAAGCTAATTGCCAAAAACAACGACAAGGGGCTGCATAGCGATGACGAGGAAGAGACCCGACCGCCGAACAATAGAGGACAGAATGGTTTCCCCCCACAAGTGCGGACGGTGAACATGATATACGCAACCCACATACCCAAAAGGGAGCGGAAGCGTGCACTCAGGGATGTATACGCGATGGAGCCAGTCGCCCCGAAGTTCAACCCATGGTCCTCCTGCCCGATCACTTTTGATTGAAGGGACCACCCCACCAGCATCCGTCACGGCGGATTCACCGCATTGGTTTTAGACCCAATCGTCGATGGATTTCACCTCACCAGAGTCATGATGCACGGCGGCAGCAGCCTGAACCTGCTTTATCAGGATACAGTGCGCAAAATGGGCATAGACCCCTCAAGGATTAAACCCACAAAGACGACCTTTAAAGGCGTCATACCAGGTGTAGAGGCCAATTGTACAGGCTCAGTTACACTGGAAGTGGTCTTTGGATCCCCGGATAACTTCCGAAGCGAGGAGTTAATCTTCGACATAGTTCCATTCCGCAGCAGCTATCATGCCCTGCTCGGACGTACCGCGTTTGCAAAGTTCAACGCGGTGTCGCACTACGCATACCTCAAGCTCAAGATGCCAGTCCCTCGAGGAGTCATCACGGTCAACGGAAACACTGAACGCTCTCTCCAAACGGAAGAACATACAGCGGCTCTCGCGGCAGAAGTACAGTGCAGCCTCTTGAGGCAATTCTCGAGTCCGGCCGTTAAGCGATCGGACACGGCTAAACGCGCCCGGAGTAACCTACAACAAGACCACCTGGCACGTTCCGAGCACGCGTAGCAATGCGGCCCCAACCCCAGCCCCTGCAAATTTGCAAGACTGGTCCTTCGCGTACATCATTACGCTCTGGAGATACCATGGGCATAGGGGGAGGGGCACGACCACGATAGGCCCAGAATGCAGCTTAACCACACCAGGGGCTCTCAAGTGCGTTGTTCTTTTTTTCTCTTTTTCCTTTTTTACCCACAGGACCCCGTTCATCAGAGGCCCTGTCCGGCAGTAGACCTGCCGGATTCACGATGCAACAGCCAGGGAAGGAGAAAGGCTACGACGAATATCCAGGTGGTCTCCATTACGAGCATTAACTCTGTTTTATACACCATTCCGCAGCCTACCCCTGGAGGGGGACATGTTTAATAGTCCCATCCCTTGCTTATCGCACTATTTGTATCGTTCTGCATTCACAGCAGTATTTCTTGAATAAACAATGCAGCACCTTTTTGCTTATAATTGCATTTCTTTCTCATATATATGTTCATTTATGACATGTTGCATCTGTACACTTTGGTACGGCTAAATACACCAGGGGCTTATGTTTCTCCCATCATGGTGTGATAAGTCCAAACACTTTCACAGGTGCGGCACCCCGAACTTATAGCATTATATGAATCGGCTCCGAATCATGACTTGGGTCAATAGTTGGGTTTGCCCGGCTCCCATGTTTTGGTACCTTACGTTCCGTTGTATCGGCTCAGGTAGCACTGGGAGAACCACTGTGATTGCACCCCAGTTGAGCTGGGCGAGCGCCTCAGTGGAGAAAGCTAAAATTGACCGTCATGATGAGGCGAGAGCCGGTCGCTGTTCGAGAGGTTTTTTCGAGTCCCTAAAGACTTATGCCGCTTAGAGCGAGGAACCGGCTTTGTCCGGCCCAGGCGTGGATAGCGCCCCGAATTCAGCCTTCCGAACACTAGGGGCTTCGCCGAAATTTAAAATTATAGAATTCTATGGCTAAGTGAGAGTGTTCAAGCATTATAAGTCCGGTTGCCTTGTTCGTTGTGTTGAGCGCCTCCCTAGATGGACCCAAAATGGGAACAAGAGTGCTCAAATTTATCCCGAACACCCCAGCACTCGTGGCATGGGGGCTGAAGCCGACGACTTGCCATCTCTCAGATTTGATAAACGGCCGCACAGAAGGTAATATTTTAAATTAACAAGCGTTGCTTAGCGCATATGAACAAAAGTTTCCAGCGCACAGGATAACAAAATGCGAGTCTACTCAAATATTACATCTTTGGAGCACTCACCCGCAATAATGCGGGCACCCTTCAGGACACTCTTATCATACATCTCGGGTGTGCAATACTCCTTGCCCGGCGGTGGCGCGTCCGTCACAAGCTTCTCAGCATCCATCTTGCCCCATTGCACCTTTGCGCGGGCAAGGGCCCGATGGGCACCTTCAATACAGGCGGAGTGCTTGATGACTTCAACCCATGGACACGCATCCACCAGCCGCCGCACCAGGCCGAAGTAGCTCCCAGCCTCCTTGGGCCACAGCCAAACTATGAGGCCCTTCATGGCCTGTTCGGCCACCTTGTCGAGCTTGACCAGCTGCTTCAGCTGGTCGCTAAGGGGCACCGGATGTCCGGCCTCAGCATACTGAGACCAGAAGACCTTCTCCGTCGAGCTCCCCTCCTCGGCCCTATAGAAAGCGACAACATCGGACACGCTGCGGGGCAGATCTACGAACGCTCCTGGAGAGCTCCGAATTCGGGTAAGTGATAGGTAATTCACACTCACATGCTTACTTTGCATGAAAAATGCCTTACCCACCCCTATTTTCTTCAACTCCTCGATTTCCTGGAGGGCCTTGTAGGCTTCGGCCTTAGCGGCTTTGGCACTCTAAAGAGCCGATGCAAGCTCGGACTCTCGAGTCTTCGAGTCGAGCTACAAACTCTCATGTTTTTCCACGAGAGCCTGGAGCTCTTGCTGTACCTCCACCACCCGCGCCTCCTGCTTCTCTCACTCGGTGCGCTCTGCGGCCGCATTACATTCGGCCGCGGACACCGCCTCCTTCAGGGTCGCCACCTCATTCGTGGCCCCTGCAATACCCATGTTATCCTTGTCATTCTTCTTGCAACCAAATCCTTTTCTGTAAGGTACAATTTTAATAAGGTGTTACTCACCTTCCTTGTCCTCGAGGTGCTTCTTGGCACGGCCGAGCTTGTTCTCGGCCGCTCGAGGCTTTGCTTCAAAGTATTGACCTCCGCAGTCAGTGCGGCAGAGGTCAGCAGCACAGCCTGCAATCCCATATTGACATATTTTTTATGACTCCTGCGTATATCTTTTTAGATCCTCAGTCCGTCTTTTCTTTCCGAACACCAAACCGAGCATCAGGGGCTACTGTCTATGCGTTACTATTTTACATATATCAAAATTCTTACCTCAAAGCCTGTTAGAAGGCTGTTGCAGGCTTCGGTCAGCCCGCTCTTGGCGAGCTGAACCTTCTGAATCACTGCACTCATGACGGTGCGGCGTTCCTCTTTGATGGAAGCGCCGTTGAGCGCCTCCAGCAAGCTATCCGGCACCTCCGGTTGGACGGAGGCTGCCGGTGTCACGGTCTTGCCCTTCTTACGAAGGGGCTGCCCGCTGGACTCCGGAGCCACTACAGGTTCCGATGCGGAGTCCGGTGCAAAGTCTGGGAGGTTGCCCTGTGGCACCTCCGGGGCCTCCTCCTCCTGGCGGGTCCCTTCCCGGGATCCCACCTTGGCATGATCCGCATCAGGGGGGTGGAGGCGGTCGGAAGGGAATCCATATCCGACGCACCCAAGGACCCGCTCGACGAAGCGGGAAGATCATCCTTGGGCGGACTGCAGGGTTGTATGCGGCATTAGAAAGACACCATGTGGCGAAAAGAAAAATCATGAAGTTATTCGGGAGTCCGAATACTTACGATCTCGCTAGGGGCTTGGCCCTTGGAGGCCAATCCTCGTCGTCGTCGCCGGCGTTGGCAGAGCAGTCCGGGGGAAGATTCCTTCCCTTCTTGGACCCTTCGGCCTCCCTCATTGGGGAGGCCTTCCTTTTCTTCCCTCCCCCTGCTGGGGGAGAGGCCTCTTTCTTCTTCTCCCCGCCTTCGTGGTAGGAGTCCGCCTCGGAGTCATCGTTCGATGACACCTGAAAACGGGAACTCTTTCGAGTGCCCGTGGCCTTCTTCTCGGCCTTCTTTTCCGGCACCACGTGGGGTGCCGGAACCAGCAGTCCCGTTAAGCGGGTGTCCGCTGGGTCTTTTGGCAAAGGGTCCGGACAGTTAGTCTGCTCGGCCTTCTTCAGCCAGTCCTATCAAAAGAAAGGGAGTTTAGATACCGCATAGAGTCAAACTATGGAAAACAAGTATCCCGTAAAGGGTAAAATCGCTTACCTCGCTAGCTGGACGCTGCGAGCTGAATCCGCGATCTTCGGTAGCGGATGCGGGAGCCTCAGCGCCCTTAAACAGCACCCTCCAGGCCTCTTCGTACGTAGTGTCGAAGAGCCCGCTCAAAGTCTGGTGCTGCGCCGAATCGAACTCCCACATATTGAATTTCCGTTGTTGGCACGGGAGAATCCGGCGGATGAGCATGACCTGGACTACGTTGACAAGCTTGAGCTTCTTGTTCACTAACTTTTGTATCCAGGCTTGAAGTCCGGTCAGCTCCTCCGAATCACCCCATGTCCGGCCACTCTCTTTCCTCGTGAGCCATATGGGGATGCCAGATCTGAATTCGAGGGCCGCTGCCCATTCAGGGTCATGCGGCTCGGTGATGTAGAACCACCCCGATTGCCACCCCTTGATGGTTTCCACGAAGGTGCCCTCGAGCCAAGTAGCATTGGGCATCTTTCCCACCATGGCACCTCCGCACTCCGCTTGGCTGCCCTTCACAACCTTTGGCTTGACACTGAAGGTCTTGAGCCACAAGCCGTAGTGGGGCTGGATGCAGAGGAAGGCCTCACACACGACGATAAACACCGAGATGTTGAGAATGAAATTCGGGGCCAGATCATGGAAATCCAGGCCGTAGTAGAACATGAGCCCCCGTACAAAGGGATGGAGTGGGAAGCCCAGTCCGCGGAGGAAATGGGAAAGGAATACTACCCTCTCATGGGGCCTGGGGGTGGGGATGAGCTCCCCCTCGTCGGGGAGCCGGTGCGCGATGTTGCTGGACAGATATCCGGCGCTGCGCAGCTTCTGGATGTTCCCCTCCGAACGGAGGAGGCCATCCACTTGCCACCCACTCCGGACATAGTTGGAGAAGGTTGAGGTGAGATGTGCTGACTTGGGCGCTGGAGCTCAAGTTCGCGGAGATGGATAAGCAAAGGAGGAAGAAGGCGTAGGTAAAAGGGTAGATCTTTATCCCCTTATATGGGCGGACGAAACCATGCGACCCCACCAGCCTGATAAAACCTGCTTATCTCCCAAGAGCCGCAATCAATGGCGCGGTTGGGTTACCCACATCCGTATTGATGGGAATCCCGGAATAAGGGGAACATGATCTCTGCTTTGACAAGACGTGCCAAGGAAACCGCTTCGCTAAACGCGCTGAGGTGGTACAATAAAAACAATTCGAGTAAAGGCTTGGTGGTGGTGTGACGTCACGCCACAAAATATGTCAGCAGATTGAACTTGTGTAAACATTATTCTCTCTATGGTGGTATGTGGAATTTATTTTGCAGAGCCGGACACTATCCTGGTGTTCACAATCTTCTATGAATTATTCGGAGGAGGAACCCGCCTTGCAATGCCGAAGACAATATGCGCGCCGGACTCGTCGTCATTGAAGCCTGGTTCAAGCGCTACTGAGGGAGTCCTGGACTAGGGGGTGTCCGGATAGCCGAACTATCATCATCGGCCGGACTCCAAGACTATGAAGATATAAGATTGAAGACTTCGTCCCGTGTCCGGATGGGACTTTCCTTGGCGTGGAAGGCAAGCTTGGCGATACGGATATGTAGATCTCCTACCATTGTAACCGACTCTGTGTAACCCTAGCCCTCTCCGATGTCTATACAAAACCGGATGGCTTTAGTCCATAGGACGAACAACAATCATGCCATAGGCTAGCTTCTAGGGTTTAGCCTCCTTGATCTCGTGGTAGATCTACTCTTGTAATACCCACATCATCAATATCAATCAAGCAGGACGTAGGGTTTTACCTCCATCAAGAGGGCCCGAACCTGGGTAAAACATCGTGTCCCTTGTATCCTGTTACCATCCGCCTAGACGCACAATTCGGGACCCCCTACCCGAGATCCGCCGATTTTGACACCGACAGTAACCCTTCAGATTCTAACATAGTCGTCTTCCCCTTCCATGCCTTATATAGAACAATGGTGATTCAGTTATAAAACATGCTAAAACAGAGATGGAATAGGTACTGAAGAATAGAAAGGCATGACATATTGACATGTATTCCCTCCATCCGGAAATAAATGGATGGGTCTAGGCATATTTCAGTTCTAGATACATCGAGTTTTATCCATTTTTGTGACATTTAATCCGGACGGAGGGAGTATGATGTAAGAGCTAGGGATACGACAGGACAACACAGTAAAAAAACACTGAAAAACCCACTGCACAACCAAAGTATTCAAACCCACTAATATGAGATAGTACACTCATGCAGCTCAGGATGCAAAACTACCAGGCAGTTTTCCTTACAAAAATCAACATTGTGGCCTTTAATCATACATTTTGCCACAACTAAATTTAGATCAGATAAAGGTTGCATTCACGCCGATTAACAAAATACATGCTGATGTAAAAATATAGTGATATACAACAGGTACTTACATCTAAATTGGAGCACAGATAATTCCTGCAAGAATCTTTCGTCATAAACGATACCATTGCAGAAATTCTTCTATCTGTTAAGCTTATTTTCTAAAATAGAGATGGGTAAGAAACATGTAGAAAATATGATCAGCATGCTATAAAATTTCATGATGCAAGGATACGCACACACTTCTTAGAATTGAGTTGACATATTTTAGCTGGACTGGAGCGGACTAGTTCTTTGGCCACTGGAATCTGCTTATTATCAGTAGGACTTGGGTTTCTCTGTGCTGGAGCAGTATCTATAAAAACTGGAGTTGGTTTATTATCTCCTGGCGTTTGGATATTTTGCAAAGGCCTTGTTTTTAACCCTTCAGATTCTAACATAGTCGTCTTCCCCTTGCATGCCTTGTATAGAAGAATGGTGTTTTAATTATAAAATATGCGACGACAGAGAGATGGAATAAGTACTGAAGAATAGAAAGGCATGACATATTGACATGTATTCCCTCCATCCGGAAAAACATGGATGGGTCTAGGCGTATTTCAGTTCTAGATACATCCTTTTTTTATCCATTTTGGCAACATGTAATCCGGACGGAGGGAGTATTGTGTAAGAGCTAGGGATACGACAGGACAACACAGCAAAAAAACACTAGTTGAATGTAAAACTATATGCTAGTGGACGTACAGAAATAACTAAGGCAACATACACGTGTATGATTGGGAAAATAAGATGGCATTGCAACAAAGCACTAGAACAACACTTCAATGTAAAAAAACATGGTATGGCAGAAAGATGAAGTACATACTGATGAATAACAATGCATAAGATATTCAAAAGCATGATGTCCAAATTAAGCAGATGGCATTGCGATAGAGTAGAATGACAGTACTTGAATTTGAAAACATATTATCATGAATGGAATAGGTACTGAAAAACAGGAAGGCATGACATGTTTACATGCATGATTGGCATGCTAAGCACATGGCATTGCAACAGAGTAGATACACTCCAGGACATTATATGCATGTTGTACCCATATCACAGGCCAAGTTAGAGCAAGGAACTTGTGGGGTGAAGAGGATTCATCATCTTTCTGCAAGTCTTCTCAAGAACTGCCTTTACATGTTCCATCATATTGGGTATCATTGACATCAAGTTTATTGGCCTTTACATTGCTCCGTGAGGTTCTTGTGGATATATCAGTGTGTGCAATTATATCTGACATGCATGGAAGACAACTAGTAGTTATATTTATGTAATGAGTGCCTGTAGGAGACGACATAAATAGTAGGCTGGGGTTAACTAGCAGCAACAGGTCTCATAAACTAAAGGGAGAACACAGATGAAAGCTACAGAATATGTATCATTTGTACTCGAGATTAACTAGATGGCACACAAAAGTATTAAAGAACAACATAGGTAATACTAGAAGTGGTATAATACTATAATCAGCCTGTGGGATAGCATTGGCTGATGGATGATAACTATGGAACAACGTTACCTAAAGAACAAGTATCTTAGCTGAACTATGGAACAATGTGAACTCCTAAACAAGACCCGTAAGAGATCATCATGAATCTACAGTGAAATGTGATGATCTATTTTCCATGCTTAGATGAATAACAAAGCCATAACTGTTGCACACAAGTAAGATGAGGGTACAACCTATCTGGCTGCCATCCATAGGAGTGAGCATCATGTGTTGACTTGTCGATGGCCCTGCAGTTGTTGTGGATGTCCATGTCGGGCACGCGCATTCGATGCAGAGAACTATTGAGTGGGGACTATAGCTCCCTTCTGGTGTATGCTTCCCTTGTTGGAGCAGCTGCGGTGGTGTGTCTGAAGATGCAGATAACACATAATGTTAAGAATGACATATCTCTTTGATCTGAAGAAATACACTAAGAGATCAACAACAAGGTACGAGAGTGGTCACACGTCTGTTGACTGAAGATTAAGTTGAGGTCACACGATTTTATTTTATTTTGGTAATGTTCGATCTACGCCGGGTGGCTTGATGGCCGTCTTGTGCCTCCCGGCTGACACTGTTCGGAATCTTCCCCGAAGAGCCAGCAACCAACGGCAGAGCAGCCTGCCTCCGCCATCCGTGGCCTGGCCAAAACCCCGCTCCCCGCCCCACCGCACTGTCGTGGTTGCGCCGCCCTCGGGCCAATCCAAAAAGACTCCCCGTCATCCAGATCCGGCAGCGGCAGTACCTTCAACCCATGCAACTCTAAAAGATAGCCATCTAAGCGCTACTTCCGCGGCGAACTTGGGGCCCCGCACCCTTACTTTAGACACCAGCCAATCGACAGCCTAGGAGCTCCGCCGCCTCAAGGGGTGCTGCTTCCTATTGGGAATCGATTGGCCCAGAATAAAAATTCAGACAACAGACGCCTAAATAAAGTGATTTCAGATGAGGGTGCGACCTATCTGGCGGCATCGTGATGTAGGCAGGTCCAGTTGTCGAGTCGGTGAGGCCGGCGCGGTTGCGGTGGCGACCGACGGTAGGGAAAGAGCGATGTCGCGACGGTCGACGGCTACGCAGAAGCAGCGCCAGGACTCTCGATGGCCTGAAATTGGAGCCGCTCCGGCGCCGTGAACAACAGCGGGGGTGAATCGGCTCCGATACGGTTCACGCGTCCGTCGTCGAGGCAGCACCAGCAGCACGGAGTAAGAGGCACACGGCCCAGTGCACGACGGCAAATGGACAGCGTCTCTGGCATTAGGGAGGAGGGCGGCTATGAAATTGGTGCGGTGGGGGCGCCATGGAGGTGGGGCTGAGGTTTCGCGGCTTGGGAGAAGGGAGCTTCCCGAGGAGAAGG